>NW_013581185.1:0-288628 GCF_000721765.1 Aureobasidium namibiae CBS 147.97 | reverse complement strand
GCTAGATAGTAGATAGGGACAGTGGGAATCTCGTTAATCCATTCATGCGCGTCACTAATTAGATGACGAGGCATTTGGCTACCTTAAGAGAGTCATAGTTACTCCCGCCGTTTACCCGCGCTGACTTAGACCGTCGCCATAATGCCCCTACGCCAAATGATGTTCGTCAAATGGCCGAGGCCATTCTCCGCTCTGAATACATCCTTTGAACTATTGGCAAAAAATGGCACATTAGCTTCATTCAACGCAATCTAAAGGTTCAATCTATGATAGGCAAGCCTCAAGCATCTAAGCGTGTTGAGCAGGCTACTGAAGAGGTCATACAAGGCTGGTTTAACATGGTCGATCACGAAATCAAGCGGTACAAAGTTCAACCACATAACATCCACAACATTGATGAACATGGCATGAGTTTAGGCATCTGTTCTAGTCACCAGGTGAGGGGAGAGGCCAAAAAAACTAAATAAGGCAAGCCTCGTAAAGAGACTCGTACTATAGCGTCCCAAACTCGCGAGTGGGTGTCAATTATTGAGTGTATCTTAGCTACTGGCTTCTCACCACAACCAGTTGTCATTTTCAAAGGCAAACACACCTATCTAAACTGGTTTTCAGAGCCAGTGCCTCCTTATAAGTATATCCACTCAAACAAGGCATGGACAAACAATGATATCGCGATATACTGGCTTAATGAGGTGTATATACCTCAAACCCGGCCGCAACCATAGACACAACGAATTTTGATCTATGACGGCCACAAAAGCCATGTTTCAGAGGACTTTGAGCTCAAATGCCGAGAGGCAAAGATCATCTGTCTATGCCTACCGCCTCATACAAGCGACGTACTACAACCACTGGATTTACGCATGTTTTCGCCCTTGAAAACCGTATAACGGTCGAAGCTTCACGCGTTACAACACCAGATGGATGGCGCACCAACCAAAAAGAAAGACTTCCTCAGATTATACCGCAAGGCTCGCCAATTGACCATGACCACTAGAGCTATGCATAAATGCTTTGAAACAGCAGGTCTTGTGCCATTCAACCCACAACTGGTCATCTCACGCGATGAGGTCAAAAAACGACCACGTACACCAACACCAGACCCAATTACCAGTCTATTCAACACACCACAACATCCACACGAGCTTCCTCAATATATCGATCAACTATCTAGCCGTACAGACCTTGACGTTGAGGCCCAAAACCATCATCTCAAACGCGCGTGTCGCAAAGCCAACAAGGCCTTCGAAACATCAACCATTACTGTCGCCCAACAACAACTGGAACTGGCCAAAAAGAACGTAACAATCAAGGACCTTATATCAGAGAAGCCCCTACGACGTATCCAAAACATCAAACACAAACATCTCGACGACGCGGCCGTCATCGAGGCCGCACAACAAGAATTCCGTGACGACAACGTTCCAAAGGAACCACGCAAGGTACCGAGGTTGCGCGATCAAATGCGATCGTAGATATTGAAGCCAGATACATACCGATCATTTATAACTATAAATCAATCAAATCCATCGACTGGTTGTTGAGATAATTGAGCTCGAAGTTGTGGTGTTGAAATCGGAAGGGTGGCCAGCTTCCAGGGCCGGCCTGCTTCCCTATACGCGACGGTGGCAGTGCTTGGGTAGAAGGGAGACGCAGGTTTTGATCGGGACAAAAAACCCGAGATGAGATGTGTAATATAGGGTATGTGGAGCTGTGAGTGCCATCTTTGACAAAGCCACTCTATTTCCACATTCATCTGGCTGCAGCCAGATACCTTTGAACTCGGCCCAGTGAGTTGTTAGATTCTCTCGCTTACTCAACACCATTCTCGACCATACGTCTAAAGCACTGCTCATACGCCTCATGAACCTCCGGAACCTGCACACCATACTCCTCCAGCTTCCTCACCAACTTCCCATTATCAAGCTCACAGTTCGATCTCCCAGCCTTGATAACCTTACTCTGCTCCTCTAGCGAAAAGTTCTTCCACATGAATCTCGGTCTTACAATTTTCTGGAACAATGAAAGCACCTCGTTGTGAGAGATAGCGCCTGGATTGGTAAAATTGTAGATGCCAATTTCGTTGTTTTCGGCCAATACGATGGCAGCGGGGAGTAAGTCGTAGAGAATCGTGTTGCTGTTAGGGACATTGACGACGCGTTCGTATTTGGTGATCTTTGTGACGAAGTTGCGGGGGTGTAGGTCGTCAGAGACTGGCATGCGGAGGCGGAGGCAGAGGACGTTGGTGTATTTCATCATGATCTGTTGCCATTGTCAGCTACTCCATCTCATAACGTCGAGATGAAAATTCTGACCTCCTCAACCTTCGACTTGGTAGCCGAGTAGAAAGACCCCGAGAAATTGGCAGGGTCAGTCTCCTTGAAACCAGGTCCACCGATGGGATGAAAATCGTCATAAGCATAGATGCAGCCAGTCGCAAACACACTGATATGAATACCACGTTGCTCGCAAGCGTCCGCCAAGTTCAGTGTGCCAATGACATTGCTGCGGATGGTGGCAGCCTTGTTGTCTTCGCACCAATCGACATTGGGGCGGCCGGTGCAACCTGCACAGTTCATGACGTGAGTGGGTTGGACTCTGTCGAGCTCGGCAATGACAGCTTCCCTGTTTTCCATGCGGATGGTGGTGGTAACAACGGTTTTGCCTTGGTCTTTGAGGAGGGATGCAAGGTGGCCGGCGACCCAGCCGTTACCGCCCCAGATCAGGAACCTGTTCTGATTGGATGGAGAAATCATGACATGTAGCGGTCGTGAAGTGATCAAGAGAGATACACGAGAGCTGTGGGTAGATGAAAGAGAAAGAAAACACTCGAGATGGACGGTGGAAGAAAAGATGGGGTGTAAGGCAAGGGGCATGAAATCGTGTACGAGAGGGTGAGAGCAGCAAGGGACGATGAAATTGGAATGTACACACCTTACTCCAAAAGCAGCTTCAATACCAACCTTCGAGCGCATGTGATACGAGCCGTATGGATGCCCTGATTCGCATATACAGGTTGAGTGGCAGCGATTTGCGAGCCTCATGAAGAAGGTGATACCCTGAAGAACGATTTACGACCCGTACAAATGAGACTACTTCTGTCAAGAAGGACGAGAGCGGACGTGTCGTTGATCAAGACACGGATCCATATCACCGATACAAGATGGAAGTGTAAGCTGCAGAGGTATTCTGAGAGAAAGGCATCGCCGACGCCAGTGAAGGGTAGAAGAAGAGGGATCCGCAAGGTCAGGAGTTGCGACCTGGTATGAGACTTCTTCATCCATATTGGCAGCTGCCTGTTACCGAGCCTTCATCATCAAGAATTCTTTACTGATTTCGTTCCTTTAAAAGCATAGATTGTATGGCCATGCAGATGTTACTGCGCTACGTGCTGCCGTCGATCGAGGACGAATTGCTCGACGAACCAGGAGCGATTCGGTGCCCTACGGCAAGCATGGCAAGCACCAACACCACTCCCTCTCGTGGATCTCAATGGTTCCAACTCGAGTGTCAAGCCGATAGTCTCGCATCCGAAGGACTTTGCCGCACGAGCATAGGTATCGTAATGATACAAAAAAAGTAGTCAAGAGCCTGTTCGAGCCTTCGCTAAGAAGCGCATGGAGGAAATGATCAATGAACTCGAAAGCCACAAGCGCAAGTGTGCGTCTATCATGTTATTCTGATCCTGGTGGCGTTGTGATTCATGTCGTCGCGGTGGTTGAAGAGCAGCAATAAGAGGCCACTTGAACTGTCGGTCATCGAAAAGCTGATAAAATTGGAGACAATGATCGTTCAAAGATGATGGCCATCAGCCAAGCGCCTGACAAGGTTGCTCTTACAGGCGCATTCTGATTCCTTCTCAGCAGCAACACGCCAGCTTGCCACGTCTGCATCCACTTGCTCAATGCATATCGAATTAGCTGTCGGATGATGCTAGTTGACGAAGCCGAAGCTATGCTCTGGCCTGTGAAACAGACAGCGTCGCAGTAGTGTGAGAGGAGTGGCGTTCCATATCCTAATCATCGACCCGTGAAACTGGGTAGTTGCTAAGCGCGGCAAGACCTCAGATTCCAGTCCACATAGGTCCGGTTTTCTGACGAGTGCGCTGATCCGTAATCGACGTTGGTGTTCAGGACCCACAAAGCCACGAGTTCAGCAAGCCAGAATTTGAAAACTTGTTCGCTATTTGATTGGTCTTTGGCACCGACCACAAATTCTTCACCAACACCTCAGCCCACGCTGTCACCCTCCTATACCACTCTACATGTCTCTTCACGCTGGTGCAGTATGCAGCCAACAACTCAAGCGTTGCCGCTACGCTGCTGGTCTGAGCTTGTCCCCGGCTTGCAGCCAACGCATCCTCTCTCAAATCTGCAAAAGCATGATTTGTCTTGTGCGCTCGCACTAGGCAAGGCAGACTTAACGACTTTGGCACAATGGTACTGTCACGCTTGCACAGACAAGAGTTAAAGCGCACATGAATCGTATGTGGAAGGACTTCTATGCATTTTCTCTAACCACGTTCAAGCATTGTTTGACCACGCACTCGCGTGCAACGGATGGCCTGGCAGTCATGGGGTGACTGGCGAAGATGGAAACGCAAAAAGAAGCACGAGCTTTGTTCATCGGACAAGCACAGTCACGGTGCGTTCATCCATGATCACGTTCTGAAAATGTCTTGTCTTGCGCTGCCGCATGCAAGAAGCAAAATTGCGATAAATACCTTCTGAGGAGCTGAATTCCTTCTTCGGCTTTTCACAATCGAAGACTGCTCTATCGTACTCGATCAACACTTCTTCTACTATACCGCTCTCGAATACCCAGTCATGGATCAAACTCCAAGAGTCAGCCGAGGTCTACGATATCTCTGTCTGGATCAATACACGGACTCAACACCTGAACTTGTGACAGCGAATATCATCAAACTCCGATTACTGCAGTCCTTCGATCTGGAGAATGTACTTCTACCGGCTCAACCTGGATTTCCACATGATGGTGCAGTCCGTATATCGCAAGAGATGTTAGAGCCTGAACGTCTCATATGGTTCGATTTTCTGGTCCTGCTCGAAGACAGACCTGGAACTGCCTCTCGCTATGGGACGACCACAATGGCTCAAGCGGGTAACGCTTCACGACCGGCTTTCTATATCGTCATCTTCCCAGACTCACCAAAATACGTGGCTATCGTACCCCACTCCGTGGCCTGGCGAGAAGGAGAATCGGATTGCTACGATATTACCGGCACTGGCATAACGGGTCCATACTTCCCGTACCTGATGGCAGACGACCTTATACCTCTAGCACTGGAAAGAATCTCACTGATTCCTTGGGGGTGTATATATGCGAATCCGGGTACTGGAGTATTCTTGAATCGATGGCTTCCAGTCCTGACAGAGTCGCCGAGAGACTCTCCAACCGCCACTCTAGGCTGGTCTTCAGCATTGGTTTCTTCGAACAGCGCAACAAGAAAACGCCGCCGAGGATCTGACGCTGAGGTTGACATCGCAAGACCAGCTCCCGCTCTGAGGGAGGCGGTATCGCCGAACCCCCTGGACTTCGAGCTCGACACCAGTTGGACAGAGCAGGATCCTTTTGACCCAAACTGGCCGTTCTCGGATCATTCTGGACTCTCGGTTCTGCCTGGATTGATCGATGATGCTTTGCAGGCGACTAGTCTTGTGGAAGCTCAGCTTGAGGCCGAGTATATACATCCAGCCCCGTGTCAGGGTGTCCATGCAAGCAGTCTCGGCCAAGGACGGGCTCAGTGTGGATGTTACATGGCATGGAATAAGTAGAATATTGGCATATGCCACTGATTTTCAGTAGAATATTCTACCTAGTTGGCATGGAATAGAATCGCCAATTCTGGTAGAATATTCCACTATTCCACCTCTTGATATAGCTAATGTCGATGGTTAGATAGGTAGCAAGCTCGAAGTTAGCGCGTGTAGCGCTTAGGCATAGCAGATTTCATGGAAAAGCTCGCTATTACGCGTGTTTCGATTAGTAGCATATATGAGGCCTCTAATTGGCTAGATCTTATCTCGGAGATTAGATCTAGCGCTTTAATTGGTCGACTCAGGCTTCAGCCACGCGATCTCTCACGCGTCCTTTTCGACGCGTATCAATTGCTCCCAATTCATACATTTAACACTCTAACTACTACTCTTCTAACCACTTCTTGCTGCACATTAGAGCTAAGCTCCTAGCTGTTTTCCCGTCTTAGTTAGCACACTATACCATACTCAACTCGACCTTCATATTATGTATTCACCTACTAATACACAGTCGCAAAGCCAATTAAACTCTCGAACTCCTTAGGGCTAGCCGCTACGCGCCTCTATATAGAGCACTCTCTTTAAATTCGCCTTTAACACTCTAAAAGAGAAGGCCTTCCTTCTAGTCTAAGGCTTAGTAGATCGCATACATAGTATCTATGTTAAAGGCAGTAGCGTTAAGTCTGACGCTAGCGCCTCTAATGTTAATCAGCCGTTGCTTCCTCCTTTAAAGCGACAGCGACTGACACCATTTACCTTAAGTAATGTTATTAATGAGTCTGACGTAACACTAATACAACCTCGTCGGAGGGCTACTTCTACCCGTGGCGACTCTAAAGAGCTCTAGTCTCATGCTAGAGCTCGCCGTTATGGTGAGCGCGACCGTAAGCGTAAGAAGAAGATCTAGTACTGCTTCTATGGTAATAAAGACTGTCCTCGTAACTACTCTACTACCAACTACGACAACATTAGATCGCACTTAATAAATAAACATGGCTGGAGGCAGGCAACTAGTACACTTCTAAGGATTATAGTAAGAGCAACACCCTCTTAGTCTCGTACTGTTACTAATATCGACAAAGCTCGCTTAAATAGACGTCTAATTGACTTAATCACCTTAAGCAATATCCCCTTCCGTATCGCCGGCAATGATAAGCTTTATACTCTACTCGACGAGGTGCTTCCTAGCGCATCTAAGCTCCTAATTAAGACTCATTATACCGTTGCTAAACACGTCAAGAAGGAGTATGACTTCTATTAAGAGCAGCTTAAAGGTCTTCTTACAACATCTCGATCCTTAATCCACTTTACCTATAATGCTTAGACAGCCAACTATGGTAGCCATAAGCTGCTTAGTATTATAGCTCGATTTATTACGTTAGATGGCAAGCTAAGTAAGGCACTACTTGCTCTCTATAAGCTACCGTCTGGCCATGCTGGTGCTTAGTGTGCCCCTCTCTTCTTCGAGACTATTGTTAAATATGGCATTAAGTAGAAAGTTGGATACATCACTTCTAACAACGCTACCTGTAACGACACCATAATAAGCTACCTTGCTACTCTATTTAGCGAGCGCCTTTCTATTGATTAGGACCCTATATAGCATCGAACTCGTTGTTTTAGCCATTAGATTAACCTTACTAGTTAAGCACTTATATTAGCAAGCTCAAAAGAAGCTATTGCTACTACGCTTGCCTAAAGTTAAGACCCCTTAGAAGCGATCTTAATGCTTAGTCAAGATGCTGGCCTTACTAATCACGAAGCTGTCGACTACCTCCGTCAGTTCTTTAAGTGGATTATGAAGTCAGCTCGCCGTCGTCGTGAATTCAAGGCAGCTGCTGGTGTATCTGCTATGCTCAACAATACCACAAGGTGGAATAGCTGGCTATCTATGATCAAGCGAGGGCTTCAATCCCGATTAGCCATACGTACGATTTAGTATGCTTACGAGCATATGGAGCAAACCACCCTCTAGCGGCGTCACTGGCTGTTTCTTAAGCAGCTCGTTGAGTTTATGGAACCACTATAGGAGGTGACGAAGTTGTGTAAAGGTGATAATGCTATACTTGATCAAGTACTGATTTCTATGGACTTCTTACGTAAGTATTACGAGAAGTCTGCAACTAAGTATGCTACTTCAAATCCAGTGCTTGCCGCCGCTATATACACTAGCCGATTTGCGCTCGATAAATGGCAAGCTATTAACAGCTACACCCCTGCCTATGCCGCTACACTCCTCCTCCATCTAACTTATTGCGAAGCCTACATTAACAAGTAGTGGCCTTCGTCATGGCGAACACCAGCCATCGCTACTATACGTGCTCTATGGAATGACAAGTACAAGAACAAGACTAAGGCTATGCAAGTAGTGTCATCATCAAAAGAGGAGGAGCCAAATAAGCTTGCTCAATGGAAGGCTTCTTTAAGGCATATAAGCTCAGTTTATATACCCGAGGAGTTCGTCCACTTTACCAAGAGCATGCCAGTGCTCATTGATGACGCTATATAGTGGTGGCTTGAACCGACGCAGCAACTTAACTACCCAAACCTCGCTCAGATGGCTATTGATATCCTCTCAATCAATCCAATGTCTGCTGAGTCAGAGAGGGTGTTCAGTGGCTGCAGAAGGACGCTGTCGTGGGACCGAGCATGTCTCTCTGCTGCCAATCTTGGCTACATTGAGTGTCTCAAGAACTGGCAGAAGAACCTCTGCCTCGAGGAGGTTAATCTACCTATTGACGAAGGAGAGGAGGACGGCAAGGAGAATCAGGAGGACCAGGAGGACCAAGAAGGACAGGGTGACACATTAGAAGGACAGGGTCACTGTGATGACGACGATGGGGTTGGCATTGGCATTATTCCACTAGATAATTGACATGGAATGGCATGTTAGCTAGAAGTAGTGGCATGGCATGGCATGGAGCCGAAATTCCACCGATTCCATGTAACATCCGCTCTGGACGGGCTGATGGAAGAGGCTACGATGCGACAGAGATGTGGGCCTCTATGCTCGCGGGCCCTGACGAGGAAGACTTCTGGCCTGCCGAATGGGACGCGCTCTTTCCATCTGCACAAGCCAACCTTTCAAACGTCGATGACCCGCGACAGAGCAGACATGCCGTCAGTCTGAGAGCGCTTGCGCCTGCTCCTATAGCCACGGGCACCGAGCGTCCCTTTCCATCATCACGACTCGTCGATTCCCCTTCTGAGGTGCAACAGTCTTCCAAATCTGCCGCCGCCTCTCCTGGAACGGAAATTCCAGGGTTCGAATCTGACGATGATGATGAGGAGGTCGCGCCACCTCGTCGACTGCTCGAGTTGCACCCCGACCACCCCTGGTGCAACCACATATACCTGCCTCCATCCACCCAAGACATCCTGACACATCTCCTCGCCGAGGACACTGTCTGCCTGCCCGTCACCACAAATCCGAGTGAGAACATCGACGGCAGCCCAATGCCCCTCTCAATGCTCTCGAATGCTCATCCCTGTTTACACATCCTGTCTAGCCGAGTCTCGCCTGACACGTTCTTCTTGCTGCCTAGTCGCTGGGTGGACTTCTTCCAGTGTAGTCTGAACCAACTTCTTAACAGCACTTCTGGCGAAAGCAAACGCTCTGCATTGCGCGGCACCAACAAGATTGTGACAGAAAATCCTACAGTAGCAGATGCGTTCGACAGGTACGGAATCGAAGGTGTGGTTGGTTCTGCAGCACTTAGCTGGAGCCTTTGGGACGAGTGGTTGAGGGAGTTCAAGAGGAAAACACCGTGTGGGCTGACCAGGGAGGAAGACAGAAATGCTTGTTGCGGGATCAGAGAAGTCCTGCAGGTGCAGGTTGATTGGTCGATGAGGATGTATCCAGAGTTTTGAGATGTGGAAATTGTGCTTGTGGATCCAGCATACGTGCAGGATACTTTCTTTGAGGCTCATGTTCGAGTTGATAGGATGTATGTACCACGAAGAGCTTGGGCTTTGCATGGGCGACTGTGATCTTTTACATATATATATATATATATGTATTTGTAATGGATATTTAAGTCTTGGGGTAAACCTCCATACCAGTCTGTTCAGGAGACAGGATTCTCTCTCCTCATGTAGAGATAACGTTTCATCATCAGAAAAAACTCCCACTTTCCTCTAATATTGATGGCTTTGTGGTTCTACAACGAGCCGGACGAAACTCCAGAAAGATCTTCCGTCTGATATCGCACAGGCAAAAGCTAAGGCCTTGCTCTACCGGGGTCACCACCTGTCGACGAGCTAGCAAGTCCCTAGCCAATGCACTACTGTGAGGAACCAGAGATATTCTGTAAGACAATGGTGTCGGGCATTCATTGTCGTCTCTGTATTGTCACGATCGCACAAAGCGAAGCGAAGAAAGACAGTCTTTGTCTCCTTGTCTTTCATTCAGACTTTGTCTGTCTCAAAATGCCATTGTCTACGACAACATGAAGAGATATAAGTGCCGTGCTCAATCAACTCGTCTCCTCGAAGATTTCCAAGCAAATTCACATCCACATCCGAATCGAAAACAAATTCAGCAAACTACAACAATGTCATCGACTCTTCGCGAGATTGGCGGTGAGGAACCGTCAAACGGTGCACAATACATGGTTTTCACTGGCTACAATGCGGCTTCGGCACGTTCGACTGTCGCTGGCAGACGTCGCGCACCGACGAAGTTGCATGTTGATACTCGAGCCACTCACAACATACGAGAAGAGGAACTCCAGTATACGTTTCTTCGCGATCAGGCGCAGTCAAAACCTAATACTAACAAGCCTCTTCCACCTCTTCCGGGTCAGAAGCGCCCTTCGCGCCCTGCTAGTCCGATGGACCGAGCTGCTCATTGGCTCAACAAAAAGGTTGTCACACCCGTCAAGGAGTTATTTAAGACTCCTGAAGTTGAGGAGATGATCGGACACAATCGCCAAGAGCAAACCTCCAGTCCGACTCAACTCTTCGCCGAGCCGAGACCACAAGTGGGTGCGAACATGCACTCGAGAGGCAGGTCAAGCGTTCATCGTATGGCCTCTCCGATCTGCCGATCTGGAAGTGTTTCGTCGCGTCATACCTTCCAAAGCGATTCGGCTTCACCTAGATCTCGTGACTCAGATAATTCCATGAGAAACGCCTTTGCTACTGCACAGCATGTCGGTAGTCGTCTAGGACTCAACAACGCAGGTAGATTAGTCTTCTCAGATCAAGCCCCGGCTGGCATGATGGATCCTTGCAGCGTGTGTCACAAGGAACCTAAAGGGATCCTATATCATGGACGATGCCGTGACTGTAGGTAGAGTTCCTCTCCACCCAATAACAATTACTAATGCTTCAATGACTTCCTAATCGCATATCTATTCCATTCCAACTCGTATTCGTAGTAATTCCACCCGATCTGGTGAACGTCCCTTGTTTGACTGGCAATGCGTTCATCGATAATGCATCAATTTGGTCGGGATGACCTTCCCAGTGTGTCATACTAGAGGCTCTTTCGCGGGTCTGATGGGCAGTTTCAGCTGGAAAGCAGAAGATTGGGAAATCATCGCATCCTCACAAGATTCATTGATGTATCTGAACTCTACAGCTTCGAACTCACCCAAAGTGGCGAGCGCTTTTCTGCGAACGCCCTAATGCCCTCTTCGAAGTTCTCGCCTTGAACAAGACGTGGGTACCAATCCTTAGCAAGTGTGCTCACGGCGTCCTCGACACTGCCGGCTTCCCAGCTCATCCTGATGCCCAAGCGACCAACAATCAACGCGTCAGGACTGTTTTTACACATGAGTTGCGCAGTCTTGACAGCAGCTTGCACAACCTCCTCAGCAGAATCAACCAGTTCAGTGACCAGACCCCACTCGTACAACGCCTTTGCTGTCACGTTTCTGCCTGTAAGTACGAGATCGGTGGTGCGCTGAAGACCTAGTGTACGCGTCAAGCGAGGCAAACAACCAGCGACTGGTATAATGCCTCTCTTCACTTCTGGCAGCGAGAAAACGGCTGAGGAGACCGCAACCACGAGATCACAATTTGCGACCATTTCGAAGCCTCCACCCATCGTGATACCATTGACAGCGGCGATAATAGGTTTCTTGCCTGCTCGACGTGGTAGGCCGGCAAGGCCTGGTGCTGACATGTCATTGACAATGCCGCTTTTGTTCATGTCGTTCCATTCTGAGAGTATGTTAGCTTTCGGCAGTATTGAGTGTGGATGTTCTTGACTCTAACCGCCTAGATCGGCACCAGTGCAGAACGCTCTTCCATTTCCTGTGATGATGCCAACTAATAATGTCTCATCCTGATCAAACGACTCCCAGATCTTAGCAATTTCTTTGCTTGTGCCCTGATCGACACAATTGAGCTTGTCCGGTCTGTTCAGTGTAACCAGAACAATGCGATCATCTGGGAAAGACACGTTGAAGTGTTTGTGTTGTAGTGGTCTTGATCTTAATGACATGTTGATGTTACTGCGGGTATAGCTGTTTGTTAATGAATGTTATCAGATTTTTCATATCAGATCGAAACCGTCTTGGCAAGCCGAGGTCGGAGAGTCGGGTCGGAAAGTCGGGGTCTCGGACAAGCCGACTAATTCCCAGCTGTTGGGAACGCGTTGGCCAACTCTTCGGGCTAGATCCAGCACCCGGATCTAAAGACTCATCGCCGTAGCAAAGCAGGCTCAGACCGACCAAACAGCTATGCTTGATCCTCTCTTCTTGATTCATCTCTTGTCTTGGGAGATATGAGGGCGATAAGAAATCAGACCGCAACCCACTCAACCGTGCACCGAGGAGCCAACGGCCAAAGTGGGATAGCGTGAGAGCGGTGTGCAAAAGTTTGCAACGTTACCATAAGCGATTTATCCAGTTGTCGGTCGCTTCTGCACGGTGTTTGTTGACTATTTCTCAAGTTTCCTATGTAAAGAAGATCGCAATCGACCTTCAACTCGTACGATGACTTAAGAACAGCATTTGTTAGCTTCCGGACAAGAGTGTCGCAGGCTTCCTTGGCCACATCGAAGTATCGAGACCGAGGTTGCTACAACGACGGACTACACTGAGTAAAATTCAATTCGCTAGCGTCTATGAGGGTACGAGGAATATAATTAGATAAAGGCAGCAAAGAGAGAAAAAAATCTGGATTAGATATTATGATGGGAGCTAGTGCAACACAGGATACCAGTGAACCAGTCACGGTATAGCTGGCATATGCGAGTAGGGAATCAGTTTGCATAGGAATCAAGGAAGAACCCCGATATTTGGTGTGCATGAGCCGATGTGGGTGAAGTTGCGGCAGCTTCTACAGGTGTGACACTCACACTCGGGACAGAGAGCTCTAGGTCCTTGTGATCGAGGGAGAGGAGTGAGACATGAACTTCTAGCACAGTAGAGCTCACCGTTAGGGTGTCCCCATTGGCTGACACGTCTGCGAACAAGTTTGATAGTGTCCTCAGTGAGAGCGTTTCTGACATGACGAAGAGGCAACGGACTAGTATTGCAGCAGTGGACGGGCCAAAGAGCACGAGATTGGCAGCGAGCTGTTACACACTCGTTGAGACAGGCAGGGCAATAATGGCAATTACCGCTACCGCAAGGCAAGAGAACTGTACGGACCTTCTGGTTGCAGGCTTTGCAGGCTGGACGGAGTCGGAGTACGACGAAGTAGTAGAAGATGACTAGAATATCGAAGAGAATGATTAGATAATCAGCTGTGCGCTCCCAGAGCGGAAGGTTAGTTGTGTCGGACATTCCAGATGTTGCTGATGGAGCTTGACTGCTTATAGTGTTTGTAGTGTCGGTTACTCTAGTTTGCTGAATCTCTGAGTGCTGATGTACCCTCATTTGAGCGCCATTATGTACTTTTTGCACTGCACATCTTCAAGGATAATGCTTTTGTGCAAACCACCGGGAGACAAAGGTTTTGTTGAGTCTGAGTGGTTGGTACAAAGACAGACTTGCCAACCTGAATCAACACATAAAGCCACTTGGATTCGATTGTCACCTGATGTTCAAAGAATTCTGGACAATGGACATGTTTGCTAGCTCCTGCTGACAACTGTTTGATCTCAGATCTACAGTACGCATTGAGCATTTGGATCGCTGTTATCGTTCGGATACTCTGTATGTGACATATCGTTCTGTTTCTCCAGACTGATGACGGCGGCAAGTGCTGCAAAGTCGTAAGAAAGTAATCGCTCATACCTCTGGGTCCTGTCCTCTGACATTCATGGAGACATTTTGCTCTTTGTCGTCTTCCGCTCGTTGCATTGTCTGGGTGTCTATGTTCTTTGTGGTGCAAACAAGCCCATTGTCTCGTCCAAGGCAATCGAATCGATCATACAGACCCTCAAGAGTCTATAAAACCAACCACTGCTGCTCTGACTTCATATCTCATCCAACACAGCAACTCCAACCAAAAACACTGAACACACACTCTAATACAGATACATCCAGACACCACGTACAAAATGTGCAACTACACCAACACCACTTCTCCCTCCTCCTCTGACCTCTCTATCATCTCTTACGGTGCTAGATTCCTCTGCTCGTTCTGCTACACCCCTCTTCAAGGGATCCTCTCAAGAAGTACTGGTTCTGCCCTGCCTGCCGTTGCCCTAGAAGACCCTGCATGTAAAGAGCTGAGTTGCGCGCAAGATTTGAGTCGATTGCTTAGAAGTCTCTTCTAGGCGGCGTTTGGGTACATTCTATCTTTTTGAATTTCTGGTTCAAGTTCAAGTATGTCGTTGTTTCAGTCTATCGATCAATCAATTTTTTTTTACCAATATTCTCTTCACGTGCTTCTTTTGTGTAACACTATATTGTTGTCTGTCTTCAGTGCCCGGTTTTGGGAGTCATATATCGTTGCTTTGCGATCAGGACATGATCAGAGGCTTGGATGGCAGGCGGCGGTCGGTTCAGCTCAATGTACGATGCATGTGAAAACAAGAAAAGGTAGTCTGGGCAGAATCGCTACAGACCATCTTCATGATACAATGGAGATCTTCACCAATCGTTGTCTCTGAACTATCCCGCGAGACGGCTGCTCTTCTGTGCAGTATTCTTGCAAGTAAAATGCTCAACTTTGCAACTTCTGCCTTGACATCTTTGGAACATGTGTATACACGCAGCTCTGCTCTGCTCTGCTCTTCGTGATATCGCATGTCAGCATCCTGGAACAGGCTCTGACAGAGTTGAGACACGATCCAGATGGAGGATTCCACTTCACAGAGAGGTCTTGTCAATCGATATCATGAATTGCTTATGGCAAATCGAGACGCAGCAAAGCTGACAGCCAGAATCTCGACCAGAAAGAGTCCAGACTCAGCTAGTGATTCAGGACATGACCGGAAGTAATGTCGGTTATTGCGAATAAAGTACCCAGCACCAAAAAGAAGAACCTAGGAGCAACGCAGGGTTGCGATTGTCCCTATCTTGTCTTGTTGTATAGATGTGAGAGCCTGCCAGATAGACTTACAGACCACAATTGAGGAGATCCGAGCTTGGTGATGACTCTCAGTTTTGCTCGCACGACCTGCTTATGGTTTCCAAGTTTTGGTGCTGAGAATCTTCGTGCAGTGGGCTTCGGAATGTCTCTACCCAATACTTGCATTCCGGTAACACCTACATTCCATATCAACTTGCGTTCCCTAGTGAGCACCGGAAGATCCTCTCATAGTCAACAATCAACGAACGAGTCATTCTACAAACATGCTGGAGAGCCTATCTTCGCTAGTTTTCGAAACACCGCCCTTTTCCATCAGTCCGACATTATACCCACAACTCGTTCAAGACCAAGCTCAGTCTCATCATGACACCTGCGATTTCTCTTCTCTGCACGATGACATCGCTTAGCGCAGCCACACAAGCGCTCAGTCTCTGGAGCCATCCCAAGCCACTGAGCCTACAGGAAAGAGCGAGCATCTGGGGTCTACCCGATTGCGCCAGCACATGCGTGACTTCCAGCTTTGGCGGCTGCAACTCCATCGACGTCGAATGCATCTGCAAAAACAAAGACTTCCTCGACAATCTCGGTTGTTGCATGTCCAAGGCTTGTAGCAAGAAGGATCAAGACGGTATGCAATTCACGATTAGCTTGTTCCTGCTCACGCACTGACATCAAGCAGCTGCCATCGGTTTCGCAAACAACTTCTGCCAGGCATACAAAGTCAGCGATTTACCTACTGCTGCAACATGCAAGTCGACCGATGCAGCAAAGACGACTGATGCAAAGACCACACCTGCTCCTACGCTCGACCCCTCATCTTCGACGTCTCTTCTGCCGGCCTTGAGTTCGGCGGCTTCAGCAGCTATCGCCAATGTGTCGAACGGAACGAACAGCACTGCGTACATCAGTACGCAGAGCGTTACTGTCACGGCGACAGTCACGGCCAGCAGTACTGGACAAGCTCCTCGCATTGCGGCTGAAATGACTGGTTGGGCTTGGGGCGTAGGTGCTGTACTGGCTGGAGCTGCTGCTGTAATCGTCTGAGTATATCACCATCTGTGGGGTACTCAGTTCGGATTAGAAGCGAGATGATGGACACTCAGGCCCGCTTTGATAGCCTCTCTTCTTCGCACACGAAGCATGTACATCAATATTAATGCTTAATCCATTGCTTCCACGTATGTATGTCTCATCGAAAAGTACGACGATTCTGGGGAGAATTGCAGTCGATACGACAAAAGGAGGACCACAGACGCGGGTCTCTGGATTGAAAGACGGTAGAACCTTCGGTCAATATCTAGAGGTACGTCTGACACTGCAATCCGCACGAAACACACCCAGATGATATATCCATCCTCCCCGCAAGTCAGCTACAAAGTAACCCAAGACATCCACATCCTCGAGTACGGCGATCGATGGCTGCGACTTCACAATTGGTCCAATACAAACGCAGCTATGCAGACAGGGAGACCATCGGGAAGGGTGAGAAATCACATTTCTGGGAGACGAGACATTTCATGACTGCATTGTGAGAATTAATGTTACTGCTTCAAGTAAGTGTCGGAGCTGTCACATTTTACATTCCTCCTGTCACGCTACGTCCACGTTTCTTGATAGCGTGCCTTGCTTTGTTTCCGCTCTACAACCGCAACATTCCAGTAAATTGCACAAAAGAAGAAGAGCAAAGAGAAAACAAACGCCCGTTTGTCATGCATTCGTTCGCAGCTATCAAGAAGAGAAAGAAAAAAAGTAAGCTATTCACAGAAGAAGAAACGAGATGGCTCTTTCTGCACGCAGTCGTGTGGCCCTTCAAGCATAAACACTGTTTCCGTCATCTCAACATCCGAATGGTATCAGCGACCGATTCTGTAGGTCGACCACATGTTTGACATTCTCTTGGTCTGGCCGGCGGTGAAGCCAGTGTAGCACGAGTCGTCGGAGTAATCCATGTAGTTGTGGATGGGATCAACACCAGCGACTGAGGGACAGCTGTCCTTGGGAGGCTTTGAAGGACATCCATCAGTGCTGGTGCTCTGCATGGGTGTGTCGCTGACGAAGTCGCCGTTGCCTGTGCAGGCGTAGCCTTCGAAAGTGTGCAGCAGACCCATCCAGTGGCCGGTCTCGTGGACGGTGGTCATGCCCAGGTTGAAGCCGTAGACGTTGCCGCCGGGCATGGTGTTGGCTTGGATCATGCAGCCGTCGCTGTTGTAGGTGCTGGGGGCTGGAGTGCCGGGACCAATGTCGGTGGGGAGACTGCACGTGCCGAGGATGCTGCCGGTCAGGTCGGTCATGAAGTAGATGTTCAGAGTGCGGTATGTGCCATTGCGGAGGGCGTTCTTCATGGCGGTGGCATCGGCAGATTGACCAACGGCCCAGGCGTCGTTGACGGTGAAAGTGGTCGCAATGCGGTTGAACTGGACATTGCTGGGGGCGTAGGCCTTGTTCATCACGGCGAGCTGGTTGTCGGCCATGGCTTGGGTGATGGTGCCAGCCTTTGCGGTTGTGGTGATGATGTGCATGGCAAAGTCGACGATGATGGGGTTCTTTGCGTCGGCGCGCACAGTGAGACCGGCGATCTGGGTTCCGCTGTGTGCCTTGAAGACACCCTGGTGCATCAGGCGCACGGTGTTGTTGAAGTGCTCACTGGCGCGGCTGATGTCGACACCGCAATCAAAGTGCTTGTAAACAGTGCCATTTGCGGGTTTGGCGCTGGCCGAGACCAGGAGGCTGGCGAGACCGAACAAGATGCTGGAAAGGTGCATGTTGTTCTGTTTTGTCGAAGCGGCGTAGGGGGGGAAACGAGGGATGAAGGGATGCGATATGTGCAATTTGATAACGATGACGGCCGAAGAGAAGAGAAATATGTACAATGACCTCGTCCGTCGAAGAAGTGCTTTCACAATGAGATTGAACTCCTGTGAGGAATAAAAGACCCAGATACTGGGGACGAGGAATCTATTTATGCGGCTGATTGCAGCAATGATCGGCACAAAGTGAAGGATGTGGCTTTACCAGTCAGGGTGTTTGTTTCCCTTGTGGGGCATTCGTCCTTTGGTCCTAAAGTCGAGCACGAACTGTTCGAAATGGACGTTTGCGGTCGGAGACGCGTCCAGACTTGGGTGACAAAGGGCCTATGGAGCAAGACGAAGCGACTATTCTACGGAACCTCTGAACACTACAATGAAATATCCGCCACCCTCACAGGCGTAGGGCGTTCCAGTCCTGAGGATGGAGTGTGAGTATATTGTGCTATAGGACAAGTGAGCAACGGCGGCTAATAACTCCATTGAATGAGCCGTATAAGGACTGTTGGGGCGAAAGATACGCGTCAGGCGCCCGATATCTCACACATGATTCTCATTGAGATGTGTGTTCTGTATGTATGAGCCTTTGTTTAGCAAGGCTAAACACGACCATTGACCAATTCAAGTCAGCTCTTGTGTGGCACGGAGAAGAGAAGAAAGTGGAAAGATGTAGAACAAAAATGCATGATATTTGGTTCGTGTTACATAGGAAAAAGTTTCAATTTATGAACAAGCAGTGTCTCTACCCTTGGAAGATCTCATAAAACAGTCAGCATCTTCTCTTTACAACATCACTCCCACCACTTAGCTACCAGGGAAGGTTGAAAAATCTCTTGCGACTTGTAGTGGTAGAGCTGGTTGCAGAGGATGCAGTTACCGTACCACTGTCCGACGCATGTGCTGAGTGATGACGGAAACGGTAGTGGGAACTCACAGAGCGTGCTTGAGCATTGGCGGTGGCAGAGCCGGACGAGGTTGTGGCGGTCTCTCCAGTCCACTGCAATGCAGAGGTGGAAGTGATTGCTGATGATGTTTCTGCAAAAGTAGGCTTGGGAGTGGGAGCAGCAGCTGGCGTGGCGGGAATTTCTGAGACTTGAGGAGCTGATTCGACTGGTGCCTGAGGCTGGGGGTCCTCTTCATGCGACTCGGTAGAGGCGCTTTGCTGGGCAAACTCTTTGGGGTTGATACCCTGGCGAGCAAGGAATTCTTCGAAAGATCCTTCGTAAGAGTAATCGCCCTCTGCTTCGGAACGAGCTTCGACATGTTCAGATTCGTACTCGTGATCATATGGAACATCATCAGTCGACCTAGCATGCAGGTGCTCATCCTCTTCTTTGGGCCAGTATTGAATCCACTCGAGCTCCTGTTGCACATGATCCTCAGCAGATCTGGCGTTGAGCTCGCGGAACTCCTCGGAAGGGTAGTCATCATGCTCATTGGCGGAGCGAGCGAGCATCTTATGTTCCTCTTCTTGAGAGAAACCTTGAGGAAACCGAGTCTTCATCCAATGCTTGAATGCCTCATAACTACCGTCGGCGGGACCAGCTGTTGCTGTAGTGACATGCGTGGAAGTCGTGGCATGTCCGGCTGGTGTTGAAGTACCACGAGCGTGAAGCTTCTGCTTGGTCTCTTCAGAGACCTCTCCAGGATAGAGAGCCTCCATCCAGTGCTTGAAAGCCTCATAAGTGTCGTCAGTCGGTCTGTCTGGGACTTGGGCTTTTGTGCTTGACGAAGGAGCCACGCTGCGGGCAATATGGCTGCTCTCGGGGGTTTCAGTGGCTTCCCGGCCGATGCGAGATTCCATCCACTCGACGAAGGCCTCGTAGCTGCCGTCAGCAGGTTCGTCAGCGGCAGAAGTGGGTTGAGCAGTTGTCACAGCCGAAGCCACGCTGCGAGCGTGCAATTTCAAGTCTTCTTCGGGCATGTACGATGGCTCGAAAGGGCCAGTTGCAAAGTCAGCGACAGGCCCGGGTACATGGTGATCGTACTTGTTGATAGCAGCTTTGGGTACAGGTTCGTAGCCAGGGACCTCTGTGATGCGGTCAGCATTCTGGTCGACAGATATGAGATGACCCGACTTACCAGCAGTCTTGATGGCCTGTGTTCCCACTGCAGCAGCTGCTGCAGCGGTGATGGTCAGAATTGAGAAACGCATTGTTTTGGTTATTGCGGGGCGAATCAAGCAGTGCTTCCGATTGGCATATATAGAAAGACTGCTATTGTGATCGTGAAAGGGCGTGTTAAGATGGTGGTAATCCTATTGAGAGGTGGAGGCGTCCGCTTTCGGCAACATTCTTTGTATGAACGCAGCGCCGCCAATGTCGAATATGTCAACTGCATTCAACCATGTACAAAGGTGGGCGCGGCTGGGAATTTAATCGTGACGGGAGTGTGGTTCAATCTATTGTTTGTATGGTTTCGACAGGATATACAGACGTGGTATCCCCAGTAACAACATTTCGTCAGTCATTGCTCTTCCCATTGACTCACCTCGCCATGGGATACGAATTTCGTCTGAGGTTGTCAGTGTCTCTTCTCACCATCTAAATGCATAGTCGCGTAAAACATCACGCTCGATTCTTTTTTTACGATGGTGCCGATGCACAAGGGTGTGGTCGCCCGATCTATCAATGAAAGATATGCTTCTTTGCAGGTGCCAGGGATTGGAAGCGAAGTACGCGTTCACATGCGTATGCCAAACGGATCCCCAGGTGTCCCATGAGCCAAGGTATAGCGCTGTGGAATCGATAGCAATGATTACAGGAGTGCTTGTCTGTGTGTTCATGAGGCGGTGACTCTTAGCCAGGTGATGGGTACCAAGGGGCTGGCAAAGGCGCTGAAATGCGACAGCATGGAACCTCGGATGGCAGCTACAACCGAAAGCGCAATCGGCATGCCGAAAATCGGGAAGGAATATGACTGGCTATGGTAGCAGTTTCCCACAAAATAAAGGCAGCATTGTCCCATCTGATGGTCATCAGTGGTCGTGCACCAACGTCTTTACGACTACTTTGGCAAGATGAAGCGCAGGTATCCTTTCAGGCTACCCCGTCCTGAAAATGGCGCCCTCGCGAAGACCTGATCAAGCCCGAGGTCAGCACCGCAAACAGCTACGACACAAAGGATATTCTTGACCACAAACCCTATACATGCTTGTTCAAGCTATCGCACCAGATGTCATCGGAGATTCCATGAACCAGCTAGTCGGAACCGGCTTGACGTACGTCGTTGAGGCCGATGAACAAAAGACTTCCGCGCAGCCACCGACAACATCTCAGCCGTGGTGTGCCGGCTGGAAAAATGGTATAAGTCAGAGCAAATGTTGCTGCATATCCTCTGTCTATCTCTCAAGCATCTTTTGCAACCACGCCAGGACGTTATTGTCTTTCTTCTTCGCCTTGTACATACATACTTTTGCGTTTTGGAAATATTGCGACTTCAGCACAAACCCACGCCTCCAGACAGAGATAGCAAACAAGCTGGCAGAATTCGAAATCATCCTCGACATGAACAAGACATTGCACTGGCAGCAGCGCATCGCGCTTGTCCGCCACAACCTGCACGCGGCCCACCGTTCTGGCGACTTTACCTTTTTCAAGACTCTTCAGGCTCAAGCTCTGTTTGACAACACCAACCACGTTGCTACACTGTCGGCCACTCTTGGAGATGACGCTGATAGTGTGCTCTCCGGTCTGGATGATCTGAACGCCTCCATCGCTCACGTTCACGAAGACGCATTCAAGAATGCCTACAACAGTCTCAAGACTTATCTCCACGAGTCTCACGCTGCTAATGGCGAGTGCGACGAGAAGAGCAAGGTGTTTGTTGACGTCCAGATGCAGAAGCAAATGGCAGACCACGCAATTGACAAGGCCACGTCCTCAGCCATCGCTCTCGTCCAACAGCAGCCGAGCAGTGTCCAGGATACCGCTGCAGCCGTCTGGATCACCGGTACGACCATCATCGCTGACAGCATTGAGACTGTCTTGAAGCACCTCTCGGCACTAGAGAGCAATATGCACGATTTCATTCGCCTCGAGGAAAGCTGGAACGAGGTCAAAACCAGTGTCGGACACAGTGTGTCGGCTTTGAAAGGAGTCTTCAGCCTGATGAGCGGCGAGGTTGAGCCCGAGTCTCCTACCGTGGGCGCCTCGTCGCGTTCATCGAGCTTCTCTGGGACAATGTTCCGTCGCTTCTCGAATGCCTTTGGATCAGCCCCAGCATCAGGCGGTCGTTCGTCTGCTGGCTCTCTACCAGGCAGTCGTTCTGGGTCATTCTCCACCCAAGGGCATCATGTCAGATCATCGTCCTTGCAGTTTGACGACAATGCACGCAACAGCTTCCGCAACAGTGTGTCATTTGCTTGTCCCACATCTCTGCCCAGCGGACAGGGATGGAGACACACTGCGCTCGATACGATTCCACCCACTCCTGCGACGGGAGATGTTGGGGATCAAGAGGTCAATTCGTTTGACACCTCTGTGCCGCCGATGCCTGAGATACCGAGTTTGATAGACATCATGCCTGAGCAGGCTGTAATGTAGTCGAGTTGGAGGAAACGTGGTGGAAAGGTCGACGCGTCGGGTGTAGATTTGCCAAGTAATTCAGGACGTTCGGAAGGGTGTTTGGTTTGTACATATCAGATAGATGCATAATTCATGAGATGACGTCTTCATAACTTAAGACTTTCAAGCATGACTCAGGGAGCCGGTGCCAAGAGGAAGGCGGAAGGCGAGGGGCAGGTCGGAGGTGTCGGCGCAAGTGGCAACCAAGGGTCCCTGTCCATGACGAGCTCATGGGGCAATTAGCTAAGCAGCGCGCGAGAACAATTCTGGAAGGTCCAGCGCATATCGAAGCTCGCTCCTGCCGTCTATAACACCCACGCATCTTCGTACCTGCCAACTCATACTCCAGGACTCTACCGCAACCACGAAACCACTCACACTTGTCATCCTCATCGCCATCGCGATCGTCACACCACCCATCATGAACTCGCTCTTCGCTCGCCTGTCGCGCCCCTTCACATCTTCAACCATGCGCTTTGGACCTGAAGGACCTGGCGCCGTATCTGTCCCTGAAGGCACCGAGAAGGCAACAGTCGCAGCCGGATGTTTCTGGGGAGTCGAGCACATGTACCGCCACCACTTCCCCAAGGACGCTGTTCTGGATGCTCGTGTCGGCTACATCGGTGGCAATACTCAGGATCCCAGCTACCGCGCTGTCTGCACTGGAAGAACCGGCCGTGAGTCTTGACAACCTCTGCGCTTTGCAGGCATGAGCGACTAACAAGATCTCATAGACGCCGAAGCACTCCAGATCTACTACAACCCCGACAAGGTTTCATACCAGAAGCTCCTCGAATTCTTCTACCGCATGCATGACCCCACCACCGAAGACCGTCAGGGGCCCGACGTCGGCACCCAATACCGCAGCGGCATCTTCACCCACAACGACTCCCAAGACAAGATCGCAAGAGAAGTCACCAACAAAGTCCAAGAGCAGTGGTGGAAGCAAGGCAAGATTGCTACTGAGATCCTGCCAGCCGGCGAGTGGTGGGACGCAGAAGCCTACCACCAAAAGTACCTGGACGTCAACCCCGGCGGCTACGAGTGTCCCTCTCACTTTTTGAGAAAGTTCCCTGATCTTGATTAAACAAGATCCATTATTGTATATATATACCCTTTTTCTTTTCCTTTACGAACACATCTCAAATATCATGATACTGCTTTTCCACCTCCTGCCGTCTTCTGCTTTCCGACTGCGCGTGCTCTTCAACGTCTCCTTCACTGACAACAGAATCCTGTCTTTCCACCATACGCTCGCTCTCCTGCCCTTCAGGCGTATCCACAGCAACCATACTGCCCCTATCAATCGCAAACCTCGGCGGTCTCTCCACCCAACTCGGGTTCGAAGAACTAGCGCTGTTGTTCCTCTGTCCATCAAACGGCGACTTCAAGAACCTCCCCCACGCTCTCACGATTTCCGGCTTGAACAGCAGCACAAACGCCTCTACACCCACAAACGCAATCACATACAAGACAGCCACCGCCATGGATTGAGGCAGAATCAACTTCTGGATCTTCGGCAGACAAACGTCGGTATTACGTTGTTGGAGTATACAAAGCACCCAAGGGATGACTTTGGTCGGACTCGCAAACGTCGACATGGTGTACGCATCCACCTGGAAGATGAAGATGACACACACGAATGCGATGACGAAGATGGCCAGAGCGACTATGGCAAGCGATCGCCATTGCAGCAGCAAAACTTGCTTGAGTCTTCGCACTGCTGTCCACGCCTGTCGTTTGGACGATGCTGATTTGACTGAATTTGTTGCGTTGCTGCCTGAGGGCGCTTGTCGTCCGTGCATGGCTGCTGTGAGGTATACCTTTGCGCAGTAGACGAATGTAGCGACTTGAAGCAGCAATGCCACACCTCCGAATCCTATCATCCAGCCCCAGTAGGTCGACGTCGATCCGACATTGACGTGGCAGTACCCGCCAAAGCGATAGGACACACTCACTTTAGCCAACACCGCTGCAGTGAGCGCGATGGCAACAGACCACGCAGCGATATTGGCAGCGATGATGGCGACGCGGCCAGGCACGATATCCCAGCAAATCTGAAGGTGCATAAACACCGAGCGCACAACAATCCAGCAGACCGTCAACATGCCGCCGAATACCACCAATCCTCCAGTAGCAGCGCAAGAATTGCTGCTGTTCATATCATTCGGCGTGACGGGATCGAAGCACTGTTCGGGTTTCTGGCCCAGAGGCACAATAAAGCCCAACTCCATGATCATGATGCCAGCCAGCAATGCGATGTTGAGAAACGAGCGTCTTGTTGTTGCAGCAGGAAGAACCAAGTATGAGAGAAGAAGAAACCCGCAGAGGATGAAGCCTGCCACGTTTACCCATGCTGCTCCGTCGGCGAGAGCTGGGAAGTTTGACGAGTTGACCCAGTCGGAGAGGGGACAGGGGACGCAGCATTTGGAGCCGTTGCCGGTGAAGTCCAGGGGGTTTTTTGCGCAGTTGCGGCCGCCGATGTCTGTTGATGCCAAGTCAGTATACTTTGTTACTTGAGGGGTGAGGAGAATGGACTTACAGCCTTGGGTATAAGGATGTAAGCTCTCACTGATGAATGGATGAGGGCAGCCCCCTGAGTCGAGAGTGATGTTCCCAAGTAGCGAGAGTAGGTTTGCGTTTGCAGACATGATTGAACTGATTGTATCTCTCTGAAACACCAGAGTAGCCAAAAGGACAGGAAACAGAGGAATTTAGTGGGGCGTGAGGATACTCTGAGAATCTGGGCTCAAAGAACCAGACCGGCATCTCGACCTTCGGATCAGTTACGCTGCCAAATTTGCACAACAAAGAGCGTCGAGAGAGGTGTGTACCGTTTCCGGCCCGATGAGGACAATGAGCTGTGCCGAAGATCCAGAGGTGGCTGCACATTCCTCGTTCTTTGTCGGAACGAGGAATGCGGTTCGATGGTACCAATCAGGCGGGCTACGAACATTTCCAAGTGCAGCCGTTCTCGCAGCAATCACCCATTGTCTGCTCACAGATCCACATTCTGCACAACTGTCCGTATCTCAACCTCTGGCGATCTCCAGGTTTCCAATTTCGCTCGAAGAACATGTGGCAGGCCTCTTGCATCAAGGGACAATTGTGTCTGCCTGGGTTGAGGCGATCGCAACGTTTATTCCAATGCATCTTCGGCTTCGTGGGTATCTCGTGCTCCTCGGGCTCCTCAGACTCCTCGGGTTCCTGGCGTTTGTCGAGGACAGGGTCGGGGTTGGAGAGTAAAATGAGAAGGGAAGCGTCGACTGTGGAGAGGGTGGCTGTGGAGTTAGAAATGTCTGTTGGTGGTGGAGGAGGTGGGATGTCGATAGCTGAGGCTGAGATGAGAATCATAAGGCTAGTAAAGGTACCTAGCCAGATAGAGGCAAAGGACTCGCAAAGCCATCATAGTGGTATTGATTTGGAAATGACTGAATCTGGACTAGGAATCAGATGTGTAGAAAAGGAACGGCACTCCCTCAAGCTGTCACAGCTCTCCATATACTGGCCTCACTGCTGTCGGTTGGGAAGCTTGTTCCTTGGGTCGGATCATAGTCGAGCAAGATGTGGGTGGCATGAGTATTTGTCTTGATTTTTCCTCAGAACAAGCCTACCGCACCCATAGGAGGGGTGATGCCCAGAAAACTCACAGAATACGATCTGTCGGGTTATGGAACCATTTACGAGGAAGGTCTAATTTTATCTGCTTGGTATAAGTGTCCCGGGTCATCGTAGGGTTTGTCGAGTGATCTAGTCAGTGGGAATATAGGTGGTTGTCGGTCAGACCAGGGTGTTTGCCGCAGCATGGATAAATGCAGGTAGATCCATCAACGCGCCGGCAGAGTCGTCATACCGGTTTCTCTCCAAGAATTGTCGCAAAGACACAGACACACAGCGCCGCCATGCCAGTGAGTTCACCATGGCACCCTTAGACAGTAAACACACGCGCTGACGACTCGCCATCAGCTCATTCTCATCTCCGGCTTTCCCTCAAGCGGCAAAACCCACCGCAGCGAACAAGTAAAGGAATACTTTTCGCAAAGGATACTCGAGTCACAAGACACACGCATCTCCAAGCTCAAGATCCATCACTTGAACGACCAAAACCTAGGGCTAGACCGCGATGTCTATGCTGCTGCAAGGAGCGAGAAAGATGCAAGAGCGACCTTGTCGTCGGCGATCAAGAGAGACTTGACTGCCAATTCGATCGTTATCGCCGACTCCATGAACTATATCAAGGGCTTTCGCTATCAGATGTTCTGTGAGGCGAAAGCTCAGCGGACGCCGAGTTGTGTGGTAAGCTACCCTTCTCCTTCTGTCTTTCCACACACACGCTGATGATTGATGATACAGGTACACATCGGCACACCCGTAGACAAATGTCGCGAACTGAACCAACAAGCCCTCGACGCAGGCACAGGCGGCTACGCACCCGAGCTGTTCGAAAACCTCGTCTTCCGCTACGAAGAGCCCAACGGCATGACACGCTGGGACTCTCCTCTGTACACCGTTCCCTACGACGACTCCACACCACCGCTAGAAGAACTCTGGGACACCCTCGTCGGCGGCAAAGTCAAAGCCGTGAAACCCAACTCCGCTACCGTCCTTGCGCCAGCAACCGAGCAAAATTACCTGTACGAGTTGGACAAAATGACATCTGATATCGTTGCGCAAATTTCAAGTTGGCAGAAAGATCACTCAGGAGAAAGTGGTGGTGAGGTTGTGGTGGAGGGAGCGGAGAATGCGATTGAGTTACCTGCGAATACCCTGGGATTGCCGCAGTTGCAGAGGTTGAGAAGGCAGTTCATTACGATGAATCGCACGCACAGTCTGACGAAAGATCGCATCAAGGACTTGTTTGTGGATTATTTGAACGACACCTTCAACGCAGCATGAGCTGGGCGAACGACACATCGGCCACAAACTCTTGCGAGCTCGAAGGTCGAGGTTCTACGATCGATGGATCTTCCGTCGGTATGTCGCTTGTTGAGCACATCACATCGACGCAGCAGCTGGGATTGCGACACTGGGGCTTCTTTCTGTTCTCATCCATGCGAAGCGCATATTTTGACAGGGTAGCCCTCAGCTTCCCAACGCGCAGAAGCACAGCCAGCAGACGCGCCAAATGCAGATCTCGACCGATCACTCTCTCTTCGACAGGCAATACATGCCAACAGGAGCTCGAGTGTAGATACCATGCAGAAGACAGAGAGGAGGGAACGACTCAACAATCATTGGAAGCGTCTATAAGATCCTCTAGTATCTGGGGTATCAACAGGCAAGAAGGAGAAGAAAAAGCTATAGCAAATCAATCCATGGCATCCAGACCTTCATCTTCGCTCTCGGAAACCATGACACCGACCAAACATGAATTCAGCATGCCCTCCCAATTGACCCAAGGGTGGACCTCCAGAAACAACTTTGTGCCGTCCTTGCCCGCCGCCCTCAACAATTCACCTTTGCCACCAGGATGAAACGGTGCATAGGGAGTGATGTTGTAAACTTTTCCATTGTACACACTCCAAGCATCATTCCCCTTTCTCCCATTCTTTTCCGCCAGCATCGACGGTGTGACGCGGGTAAACGACGAAACGTTGGCGAGGTTCTTTGATGCGGCTAGAGAAGCCCAGTCGAGGGGTGAAAAGCCAGGGGCGAGCTTTACTTTGCTGCCAGAAGATTTGGGTGTATCTATGCGTGGTGGAGGGGCGCGGGCCTGGGCGGCCGAGGAGAGTGGTGGTTGTCTGGATGGTATAGCGGGTACGCCGAGAGACGAGCGGGGGGTGGGCCGCGAGGGAGGGGGCATGAGAGACGAAGACTGAGAGGCGCGTTGAGCAGAGTTGGGCGCTGGGAACGAGGGTGGCGGCATGAGAGATGAGGGCGCTGTTGGTGCTCTCGACGAGGGTGCAGTTTGTGGTTTGGGCGAGATTCTCGGCGGTGGGAGCATTGGGCCTTGTTCTGCTGCTGGTACGGAAGGTGCAGTTTCTGGTTTTGGCGCGTCCAGCGAGAAGGAAGGAGCAGTCGGCGCATCTGACGAGTCGAGCGAAAAGGAAGGAACGGCCATTGATGGAGCAGCGGGTTTTGCTTGAGGTGTCTTTTGATCGTCGCTGCCCTCCTCTTCTACCTTGACTTCTGATTCATCCTTGACTGTTGTCGTATCTTCGCCCATTCCCTGCTTTTCCCGAGTCTTTTTCTTGTCATCGTAATCCTCGAGCGTCGCCTTGATGTGTTTCGAGTCGGGAGGCGGAAGGAGCGACCATGATAGGCGCCATGTGTTTGGTGGATGCCGGTGTATTAGAAATGTCAAGGACAGAATCAGCAGCGATAGGCCCCAGACAGCCATTAGAAATTATACTTGGTGTTTGCCGTCGACAACAATGAAGAGAGTTGATTAATCGGCACAGGGAGGCGGGGATGCAGCGACGCCAAGGCCGGCCTCCGAAAAACCACCCTGATGTCATGAGAGCAACAGACAAACACCTCTCACCAGAAGACCGTATCGTACAAATCACACCATGTTCTCACGCGCTGCACTGTCTCGAGCTGCTGCTCTTCTCGTTCGCCAAAAGCCCACCTCTACCTCGAGGCCATTGGGCACGCTGTCACGCCCTCGGTTCGCGCCAACCACTCTTCAGATCCGCGCGGCGTCGCATGTGAACAACTTCAACAGATGGCTGAGCACAAAGTCGGCCGCCGATGAGGCCATTGAGGAGATCACTGAGCTATACTCTACCGCTAGAGACGAGGTATCACTCATTCAACATCTCGCACTCCAAATCATGAGCTGACACTGTGGCTAGTTCGAGATGGCCATGGAGGAAACCGAGAACAAGACAATCTACGCCGAGGCCGACCGCGAAGCCGCAAGAGAAGAGTTGACAAGAGTTCAAGAAGCATACAGAAGCATCGTCGAAGGCGCCGACACGGATCTGGCAGAAGAAGTCAAGAGGAGAATTGGTCAGAGGATCCGTGAACTAGAGGCCGGCGTGCAAAACATGGAGGACATAGCCATGAACCAGGACTAGATAGAGAACAAATATCAAAACGACATGAGAACCTGCACCATGTCATTACTGTAGATTGTCTAGACCTCTAGAGCTCGTCCTTCTTGACTCCGGCAATGCTGACCAGCTCGGTCTCGAACACTGCCATCTATTAGCATACATGCCTTCACATCTGTTACGATGCCTCATACCTAGCACGCTGTTGGCGGGAATGGGTCCCATGCCTCTGCTGCCGTAGGCCCACTCGGGTTGGATGGTCAATGTGCGCTTCTCGCCGGGGCACATGTCGAGCACTAAAATCACATTACTAAGATCCTCTGTCGGTAGATGAACAATACTCACAGCCCTGGTCCCAACCCTTGATGACCTGGCCCTTGCCAACGTGGAAGCTCAAAGGCTGGCCTCTGTTGTAGCTGGCATCGAACTCCTTGCCACCATCCTCGAGGGTACCGCGGTAGTGAACTTCAATCTTGTCACCTATTGAGCGCCTTTTGTCAGTATGTTCTGTACGTTCATCCTGAATTGATCGCCTCCACCCACCAACTTGAGTCTTGCGGGTACATTCAACGGCCGTGTCGACTTGGATGTTGAGAGGTTTGTCCAAAGCAGAAGCTGCGGTGGCGAAGAGTGCCAATGCACCGGTCAGAGTAACGAACTTCATTTTTATTCCGTGGTCTTGATTGTTGCGATTACAAGAGAGAGGCTGCGGTGTTTTGGGAGTTGGAGACGTGGAAGCTTTGAGATGGAGGCACAGCAGCCGTCTTGCACAAATTTATGGACCTTGCATAGTCGTCTGTGCTCTTTGTGAATTCGAGACGTGCCATCGCATAACTGCACTCAATTATTCAACCACAGATAGGTTTGATCATCAGCTCCGCAACTGTTGCTCTATTTCACACGATCAAGTGACAAAGAGGCGAGCACAATGTATCCGATCACGGCTTTGTTCAAGACAATCTCCAGCAACGATCTTCTTTCATCTTCGAGGGTGCCCATTGTCCGGCTCTTTGTCGAGAAACAAATGGATTGTGTTCAGGGATCAACGTGAGAATGTACATAACCCCGTTATACGCCTGTCAATGCAAAGATCACACACGCATACAACAACACAACACAGCAGCTCTACATCTCGTTACCACTTTTCACACATCTTCGAAAACACCAATTCGAAACAGAAATACAACCAACAGGATGTCTGAGCTGCTTGAAAACTTCTCTCTCGAGGACCTGATCATTCCCACTGTCGAGCAGGACTCGCTCACTGTTAGTCTGCCTGATCTTGAACTTGACATGGACCTCGACTTTGACATTTCGGACTTCCCCGCTGACCTTTCATCAGATATTCCTACCGATGGCATTGACTTCTCGACCCCTTCCGTTGGTCTATCTCTTCCGTCTGACTCTGACTTCGACTTCGACTTCGACTCCGATACTGGTCTCTTCAACTCTGGCCTTGGCTTCAACAGCTTTGGCTCAACCAACACGAATCAGTTCGCTGCTCCTCCTATGATGATGCCTATGCCTATGCCCATGTTTCAATACCCTTACCCCAACTTCGGTTATCAAGCTCCTCCTGGCTATATGTTGGTTCCCGCTCCTGTCTTCTACGATCAACAGTCAATGATGCCAATGATGCAGCCTCCTATGCCTATGCCCATGGACTCTAGCTTCTCTTTCACTCCGACTTCTGATGCTCCCGCTTTCCCCAGCTTTGACGACCTCTCAGGCTTTGACACTCTCCCAAACTATGAAGACCTTCCAAGTCTTGATGACTTCCAGCTTGAGCCTGAACCCATCTCTGCCCCCAGCCCTACCCCTTCCAGAACATCGCGCAGAACCGCCGGCAAAAAGACTACTTACAAGGACCCTTCAACCCCTACTACTCCTGCCAGACGTCGAAAGACTAGTTACCCCCAGCCTCACAGACCAGCTTTTGAGCTCAATGCACCCATTAGTGTTCTGACTGAAAGTTCTGATATTCCCGTTAAAGATATGCTTGCCGTCGCTTCTCGTTCTGTCGATATCAGGCGTGCTGAAGCGACCGCAAGATCTGGTAAAATCTCTCGATCTCTGAACAGTTTTGTTTGCTATCGCGCTGCCTACGCTGACCGCATCAGGCAACATTTATCCAAAACAGATTATCAGGCTGTTTCCATCATTGCTGGAGCTTCATGGAAGCTTGAGCCTGAAAGCGTCCGCAAGTTCTACATCAATTGTGCTGACATCGATAAAGCTAATCACTTTGAAGCTTTCCCCGACTACAAGTACGCCCCCACGAAGAAGCCTGCTCGCTCTGACACCCGCAAGACTGACAATGATGATGAGTCCACCTCCAGACCCAATAAAAGAAGACACCACACTCCTCTCTTCTCTGACGATGAAGATGATCACATCTTTGTTACTAGCGCAGCTCCCACTCCCTCAAAGTACAACCTTCGTCGTAGACATTAGGTGAGTGCTTCCTTTTTACCTTAACCAACCGCTCCAACAACAGGCTGGCCCTGCAAAGCTCCATCTGGTAGGTCTTTTGCTATATGTGTTTGAGCTTCCGTAAGTGTGTGTGTTATGATAATGATATTACTTTTTGTTCAACAACTTGACTTTCCGTTCCAACTCCATTTGAATGACGTGACCGTTGACATATTACAGCTTTCCTTGCTAATCCACACTTGCTCGGCATCGATGATATGACCTTAAGATGACCTTCTTCCCGCAAACATTTCTTTGTTTGTCGCATAGCCGCCAATGCATCATTTGAGATATCAAAACTCATCGCCACGTGTGTCAAACCTGCCACGCGATCCGACAAAGGACAGTTCAAAACACAGACAAAGACACAAGCGAGCATCTTGGCAAATCAACTCGACATTACAAATTTAGAACAAAGACTCCACGTGCATCGAGCAAGCGGACTCCTTCATCAACAAAGACATTTCAGATACCAAGACAGGTCGGACAAAGAGATGGCCGAGGCAATCTTGCGACGACGTGTCTCGCTGACTGTCCGAGAGTATACTGAGCAATTGTCAAATCTTGTCTCGCTTCAAGTCAAATCTGCAACATTCATTGTTGGAATCATCAATGGCCGCGACTGAGTGTTTAAAGTATCTGGCTGCCCATGATGAGATGGAGTCATCGCTTTCGACATCGAATCGTCGACGCTTCAACCTCTTGTGCTTCTACTATCACATCTCTTCTTGTCACGGACTGGTTCCTTGACATAAGAATTCACATCACACACGAAGCAAACACATCTTTGAAGCCGGCCTTCTTCCTCACATAATCTCTGGAAAGATGCCTGCAAAGATCAACGTAACGGCTGTGCCATTTCGATCTTCCCGCCTTGCGGTTCCTCCATCACCATTTTCCCCAGCGGATCCCATCACACCCCCCACTCTCAAGCGAACATTTTCCGCCACTGCCAATGCAGACTTGATCGACCTTCTACCTCCTCCCAAACGGCAACCGATGAAATGGCTCTGGGCATGTCATCTCTGCCACCGCCAGTACAATTTATCTGTTACTCGTCGTTGTCTAGATGACGGCCATTACTTCTGCGCCGGCACCTCTGTGGTTCGCTCCCGCAAAGACGGCGTCAGAAGACTTCGTCGCCATAAAGCTTGTGCCTCTGAATTCGACTATGCAGGATGGAAGGACCGGGGTGTATGGAAGCGCAATCTTCTAACTCTTACTGAACAACAGAAGCGACAAAACTCACCTTGCGACAGTGTTTTCGATAGTGATGACACTGAAGATGAAGTTCTAGAGGAGACATCTTCTACGGCTTCTGTTGTTTCTCCCATTGCTGCTGGATTCACTGGCCACACTTCTTCCTGGAAAAATGCCAAACCTCTCAAACCAGTCAAAGATTGCTGGAATCGCTGCGACTATCCTTCCGAATGTCGCTGGGGCAAGCAATTTGGCGTTGATACGCCTTTACAAACTACCTTCCCCTCGTTGAATCGTGTATCTAGTACGCCCAACCCCAACGAGCCTTCGTGCATGGAAATCACAGATGTGGACATGACGGATGCTCCTGCCGAGCAGCCAAAGACGGAATTCAAAGACATTCTTACCGTCGAACAACAAGCCGTCGCCGAGACAATCGATGGAATTGACATTGACGTGCCCTCCACAGCAACACCTACTACTGCCCTAGCAGATCTGGCCAGCTTAGTCTCTCGAGCTCAGCATCGTCACTCTCGATCTGAGATCCCTACACCTATCTCACCTCTTGCTGTTAATACCACTCCATCGCGGCCTGCCATGGTAACGAGAAGTTCATCAAGAGAAAGTCTCAAAAGAGCTGTTGAGGGCGGTATCGGCGTTATTGCTGGGATAGTGGGAAGTTGGAGAAGTAGCTCTGCTCCTGCTGTCAGTAGGAAGAGAGAAGAAGGTGTGGGGGTAGAGGTGGAGGATATTGCCATGGAGGACGTGGACGTGCGAGATGGTGAACAGGAAAGGGGAAGAGGGAGAAGGAGAAGTCTTGGGTAGAATGACGTAGAGCAATTATAAACTTGTATAGCATAGAGTCATATCAACAGGACTAGCCTTGATGAGTTGCAACAATTTACTGTGTTCGAGCTCCCAAACCTTCTGTTCAAGTTCCTATCTATGCCGTGCTTTTGTTTGTTCGGCGCTGAATCCTGGTCAACCTTAAAGAACACTCGAAACAGGTTTGGCTGGCTACGCGGTGCAATGACGTTCACCCGGAGTATTCCCCGCCTCTTGACCACGAACCTCTACCTACCACAATTCACATGCACAACAATCTATCAACCTAAATCTCAGAGCTGCTTCTTATCGTATCACCCAAACAGAAATACAACCACTATCAGTCCAACATGGTGTTCGGCGTAATAATGGGCCTAGGCATCGCGCTGCCAGTCACCGCCGCAACAGGCGTCGGCGTCGTGACAGGCGTAGCCCAAGGCGTTTCCCACCAACAAAAAGAAAACGAAAAAGCCGCCAACGCAAACCCGGAATCACGGACGACAAAATTTTACATCGATGTGGTGATAGAGGATGAAGGATCACGGTCACGAGGACGAGGAGAAGTCCTTCACGACAGCATCGTCGTTGTCCGCGACGACAAACTCTGGATCGAAGCCAAGAATCGGGCGACGGGGTTGCCCAGACGCGAGGACTCGCATCCCTTTACGGGGTTCTATCTCATGTACCCGGATGAGGATCGTTCTCCGGCTGAACGGGGTCTGGTGACGACCATTCAGAAAGATCCACCCATGCTCAATTGGATCTACGTGGACAATGACACTTTTGAGCTCAAGTATGCCAACCGCACGGGCAGTATTGCACATAAAGTTGGGCCTTACGACTGGACGGACGAGTTCAATGATTCGAGTATCACGCTGGATGATTTTGAGGGCTTCTTGGCTGTGGAAGAGGAAATGTATAGAAATGAGCAAGGGCATCCGAGATGGGCGTTGTATTACGACAAGAACGATGATGGTTTGAAAGGTCGTAAGAAGGGTAGAAGGACCATGGAAGTCAGTCTGAAGAGGAGGATGGTGGAAAATCAGGAGAAGAATCAATGGGGTGTGGGGAGAGAAGGCAATATCGGCGTGACCGGTTTCAAGGCCACGAGGGAGGTGTAACAAAAACACATCGGATAAACCACTGATGGCTTCTGTCTCTTGAGCCTGCCGGATCCGGAGAACACAAGTCGACAAACAGCGAGATCGGGAATACACTGCTCACATAACGGCGATCAAGCTTTCGTCGAAGATCACGATAAGCATGGTCTGAAAATTCCCCCAGCGAAGGTGCCTTGGATTCGGCATCTTAGCATTCAAAAGCATACCAAAAACGACATTGCTCATCTAAAATTCTAGAATCACGACAGCACACAAGATGTAGGCATGAAGTTACATGATACACAAGCAAGACAGAAAAAAGAAATATGAATAGGTCGTGTCTATCAAAGCTTCAGCCCGGAAAGATAAACCTCAACAACCTCATGCCGGCTGCAGAAATGTTCGAAACCAAAGTCATTCTCAATCCAACACATCATGTGTCCACACCAATTCTCATCGGTGGATTCGCCCCATGCACCTGGGATTTTGAGTACGGGTTCGTCCTCGGGCCATGCGCCGGGGACTTCGCATTCGGCGAGTGTTCTTGTTTTCTTGGGGAAGGTGAGGCCGAAGGTGAGGCCGAAGAGGGTGATTGTTTGGGTTGTATGTTGAGTCATCGTGTTTGAGGGTTGGGGGAATGATCAGGGACCGGCCTGTTGAGAGACTGAAAGACTGTATGGAAGTAAGCAAGAAATAGGTGGAAAGCTGTAAGAGTTTCAGCAAGAAGGCAGATATCGCAGTATAAATGGGAGAATGACTTTGAGGCTAGCATCTAGGAACAAAGGCTACAAAGCATGTCAACTTGTGCAAAAGATACAACGGACAAAGGTGTATTGCCATAACAAAGCAGATGTCAAGAAGAGGACATTGATCTCGACGCAGACAAAGAAAATGTACTTCAAGGGAGTGGTGCCAGATTTGATTTGAGAACATAGCAATTAAATCTACAAAGGAGTGCGCGACTCAAATCATGGAAGGGTAGATTTTCAAGGAGAAAAAATCATGTATTAGGATCATCATATGAGAACAGAAAACTTACAATGAGTTATGTCGTGATCATAAGACCTACCGTAAGATTTATTACAGCCAGGACCAGCCTGACTGCTTGACTTACCAAAGAAATTTACTCAGCAGGAGCCCAATTAGTGTGGGGTTCGGTCATCGCAAAAGTAAGAAGAGGACGTTGAATGCTCTCAGCTTTGCAGTGTGCGAACCAAGCCTTGTAGTAGTTGATCTGTCTGTCAGCATCATCGAACATAGAAACACTCAAACTTGGTAGAGTAATACGAGTAGAGGGGTTGAAGTCGAGAGCACGAACAGTCCAGTATTCAAGCAGGGGAGAGTATTTTTCGCGAGGAAGTGGGTTTCCGGAGTTGTATGTCAAGTCCTGAGCCTCAGTGTGAGACAAAGAGCCGAGAGCAAATTTGTGGGTGTCCGTGTTAACGAGGCGCTGAACTCGAGGAGCAGCTTTGCGGTAGTAATCAGTAGCCTTTTCGATGGGAACGTTAGTAGGACGATCAACCTTTGTAGCAGAACCAGTAGCCAAGAAATGAATGACAGCTCCAATGGCCCAGACATCTGCTTTTCTGCCAGCGATAGGGGCCTCGGGAGGCTGCCACTTAGGAGTGCCGTCAGGAGTCTCGTGGTCAGCAGTCGTCTCACAAGAAATGCCGAAGTCAATCACCTTGAGGGTAGGAAATAGAGCTGGGTTACCAAATTCAACAGGGTCGATCATAATATTCTCAGGCTTGATGTCGCGGTGTGAGATACCCCCATTCTCATGGAGGAAGCTGAGCCCAGAGACCAACTGCTTGTAGGCGTCGAAAATGAAAGCTTCAGGGACTTTGACATTCATCTTGTCGAAGGACCTTTTGAGGGTGTTGAGGTCACCAGGGAGATAGGGCATCATGATGCGGCTTGTGGGGCACTCTCCAGGAGCAGCCGGGGTTTGCCAGATTTGGAGGTAGGGGAGGATGTTGGGATGACTTCCGAGCTTCTGAATCTTGTTAAGAATAACGATCTCGGGGACAGTACTGAGGTCTGTGTTGGGCAGCAGTCTCAAACGTTTGACGACAACAAGCTTACCTGTGACTTTGATTCTGGCAAGGCTGATATCACCTTGACCGCCTTGACCAAGACTTCTCTCGTGCGCGTAGTAACTGTTGAATGTGTCATCATAAATATGAGAGATGATCCCGAGGTGTTGTGGCTCGGAGGTTTGCGACATGCTGACACTGTGTTTATTTTTAATGTGGTTAGTAAGATTTCGTTTCTGTTCTGAGGAGAGAAGTCGAGGGAGGAGAGGACGGGTCAATGATTAAGACTTGCTCAACGGGGACAAGAGAACAAAGCACTCCTTGTCCCATTGTTGGGTGATTTTTGTCCTTCACAAAGGCGACAAAGGCTTGTCCTCTCGCACAAAGCCATTATGAATATTACTCAAAGGCAGGATGCGGATAACAACAGAGCGTGACAGGCGTCCGTGGGCTCAAAGGCTGCGATATAGGCGGGAGGAATTGCATTGTGTCGATGTTGGTGGCGACTGTGGACATTTCTCTTTGTCAATCACACCCTAATGAGCGACTCTCTTTGTATCCTTTGTTGTGTTGTGATTCCATACAAATAGTACTATCTCATAGTCGCCCCTCGGGGGTAGATCCCTCTCTCTTCTTTCCCTTCCAGAACCATACAACAAATCAGAACCTCAAACAATGACTCCAATTCCCAGATTCCACCCAACCAAAACTTCGGGTCAAGCCCCAACCACAGCCAAACAAGATTTAATTCCTCCTCCCAGAGAACTAAAAACACTGACGATAGGCTGCAAAATCGGCTTCATCCTTGTCTATCCACGCTATCACCTTGCCAATTGGGATATCGAAGAGACAGCGAAGACTATCGTTCGTAACGCCCTCGCAAGCACTTCCTTCATAGGCGATGTTTGTAATATATGTGAAGCCGACCATGAGTACACACTCCCCGTGTCACTCAAACATCTAGACGAAAACCACGCGGACAGAAACAAATACTGGAAGGTCGACATCAACCCAGATGCACATCTCCACGACGAGGAATTCATGGCTCTCTCTGACAGATATTTCGTCGTTGGCATTCAGATCATCAGTCGCGTCTTCAGGTTTTACAATAAGACCTACTGTCCTGGAGACAAGTTTGCTAGCCCCATCGACGGAGACTGGCTCTATCACGATCATCACGGACGTCGTGCTCAATGCCACTGGAATACGGAGGTCAGAGCAGTAGACCAAGCTTTGAAGACACTGAGCGTCAAGCCAAATTACAGAGTCTTGACTAACGAATTTACAGACTTCAAGGTCCATGTCGGAAACAACCATCGAGGCGTCCATATGGATATTGCTAGAAGTTTGATGGCCATCTTTACCGCCTTCGAGAGACAATTCGATGCAATCAACACGACACCAAGAATTGGCGGCGGTGTCAGAGGTCAGCCGGCCCCGGTGGCTATTAGACCCAAATTCGGCTATCAATACGCCTCTGACGACTTTGATACAATCCAAGAAGAAGCCGGAGAAGTATGCAAGCCCATGTCCAGTGTCAATATGTCATACCTCAAGATCTCAGGCATGGATTGCGGCTACGATATCGTGACTTTCTTACGCATCTTTCTCAAAGGCAATCTCGATAGAGTCGGGCTTCAGAAATTCCTTGAAAACGACTTGATCTCTCACCGTAATACGCTTCTGGACGTCTCGCGAGTTTGGGACGACAAATTGATTGCATACAATCCCAGCTATGTGACTGATTACTGCATGAAGACACCCACAGTAGCGTCTCGGTCGCATGCCGGCACTCTCGATTCCAACGACCAAATAGCTTGGATGGATCTCTGTTGCCTTCTCGTCGAGTATTGTTACATGGAGGACCTTCGCGAAGTCGAGAGCTGGACAAGGACACATTGGTCCGATCCTCACAACAGATACACCATCCTCGACGTTCTCGAACATGTCGATGGTTACAACTGGGACACCTTTGCTCACTACGAGAAAATCGCTGTACCTTTTGCAGATCCTGAGTCTAGAATCGAGCAACCGTATATCCCACATATCACCGCCGAATCAGCAGCAGAAAAGCTTCACAGTGATCATCTGAAATCGACTGGTGTACCTACAGATATATTGGTCAGAAATGCAGACTACAAAAGGGCCCAGCATGTGAGAGAGAAGATCAAGCATAAGTTTGATATGGGATTGTACGGTAAGTTCCCGGAGGAGACTGTACTGGCCTTCATTAGAGATCATCACGACAAGAAGGCCGTGTTGAAGAAGGGTTGGCAAGATCTTGTTCTTCGTACGGATTGAACCACGATAGAGTTGCGAGTGGACATGGAATATACGTGCTGAATAAATCGAGTACTCTTGTGGGTTGGAATAGCATTAAATCCGCTTCTCGTTGCTTCCTCTCCCCCAGCTAAGATAATACACTGACAGCATCGTGAATATATCAAAGTAAGCTCAATATTCATCATGCGTCTTCATTCTCACTTCGTCAACTTTGCTCAAGCTTAACGTGACTCAAAAGGTATAACACATGCCTCTTGAAAACCCCTTACCCTCTCCCTATCAACTCTTCTTGCGCCTCGTTCTCCACTTTGTAAGAGTCACGTTCAAGCACAACTTGCCATCCACACCATAAGACCAGACTGAATACCTTAATCTCAATTCTCGTCATCCATAATGGCCTTCACGATACTGACTGCTCCGTCACAGTCATCATCATCCCATGGCTTGAGACCGTTGATACGCATGAGGTTGCCTGAATGAGCGTAGTGAGTCTTGAGGAAGTCGAGTTGGTCGGAAGGAACCTTGTAGTCGGCGACATGAGAGGTGGGATCTTCCTCTATTTCCGCTTGGAAGTCGTCGCTCTGCAACTTTTGCACTCAAGGCTATGTAGCACGTGAACCATGCACGATTAGCGGCCACATGAACATTTGAAGTAGATGAGAGAACCTATTCCACATTGTAAGCAGCGCCTTGCGGTGGCATGACGACGGAGATGGTTGGCAACAACGACAAGAGAATTGAGTGGTAATACCGATGGAGGAAGTGATTGGAGACAAGGAAGAGTTCGGTGAAGTGACTATAATCTGATGAATCCCAAAGGGGAAAGAGCAAACAGCCGAGTACCTCCCGCCAAGACACGAACAACAGACGCAGTCGTTCTGCGAAAGACCGAACCACGTGGGCATCCCAGTATGACGCATCGGCCAGCTTGTTGTGATCGTTCCTTCCCTCAAAGCCACTGGATACAGGTGAGTCACGATGGCGTGAGCAAGAATGAGCTGTTAATGAGCTATAACAAAGACATGATTCCAGGTTCAAACCTCTTCGAGCATTCTTCTTCTCTCTACATCCACAGTATCCCACGTCCACCATGTTCTCCCAGTCCTTGCTTCTGCTCTTCATCGTCTCGAGATGCTCTGCCCAGATCGACTACTCTGGACAAGACGCTCTTACGACTGGTACTATCAGCTCCACCGAGCTATTGACCAATTTGGAGACAAGCTTTCGTACTGCGACCAAGGTCACTACCTCGAGCCATTCGGTCGTTGAGACTGATGCATCCACCATGACAACCGACGTTTCGCAAACGCACACCGAAATCAATACCTACTCTAGCATACCCACAGAGTTTGTGACTCGTACCTCGACCTCGACTTCTACCATCGACGTGACGGAACAACCTGCACCTACAACTCCTGCTCCCAGAACAAGGACAATAGACGTGTGGGTCGGACCTCCAGCACCGACTTGCTGCAGTTGGCCGCCGGGTACCGGTCCATACACCAGACTGGGCAGCGAGTATGCTGTTGATACCACTTGTCTTCATCCAAGATTCGTAAGTTGCTTCCTGGCTTCCCACGTCACACAGGCCCGCACACAGGAAGAGGCAGAGATTCAGTGTCTCGTTCATTGTACCGTGTACTGATGCAGTCAAACAGAGACCAGCCTTTGCTCGCTTCATCGACCAAGGAATGAGCAGCACCCAGTTCTGCGCTCAGTCTGTTGATAAGCTCCGTGACTTCTTCCAAGGAAGAGTGTTCAACATGGCGTGTAACGCAGGCGAGGACCCAGAGGGCAACACAAAAGAGTTTGAGGAGCACAAAGAAGAGTACATTAGCTGTTTCGAAGGGTTCCTGGAGACTCTGTGTGGGTTCCACATCATCACGAATACGGGGAAAAGAATCGATTCGATTTGTGGCAAGGACTGGTGATTCAGGTTTACAATAGCTCCTCCCTATGTGCAGATTTTTAGCACACCGACAACCTTGGAAATTTAAGATCCCTCTTGTGAAATTGAAAGCATCCACATAAAGTCCACGAGAGTGTCATGATATTAAGTGCTCTTAGTGGCTGTCGCTATCCTCTTGAAAGTATTGTGCATTGTGATCGCTTCAACTCGGCCTTATCGTTGATATGAGAGCAGTTGGTTGTGCCAGAATTTAGCTAATGGGGGCGGATGGAGAGTATCTAAATGAACGAAAGTGTGGCTGATAGTTTGAGACGACCTTTCTCGTGGATGGCGCTCAGCTCTGGAAAGTATTGTGCATTCCCATAGCTGGTCGCAGGAGCCGTACACAGTTCATGCCGAGAAATTTCATCGTTACAATTGTGATGAATCCCAATATCGTCGACACGCTCTTGAAAAATATCATGCATTGTTACAGCAAAGTGGCAGGCTGGAGTAATTAGCATGTGGAGGAGATGGAAAAAAGACGGAGCTCGATCCGGCAAAATGCCAAGACAGCAAGCGTCATTGATGAAGTCGTTCGTAACTCCAACAACAACCAAGACAATCGACTCGTCGTTCTGATTGCCCGCGACTGCGTCTGCACCTGCTTGAACAAACACGCAAAGGCGTGGTGAGAATGACAAGCGACCGACTGTGCCAGAGGTAGAAGCTTAGATGGCATGCTGCAGCCCGATCGTTGTCGCAGAGGCAGGAGCGCCCTGAGCAAGAGTGGCCGACGACAAGACAGCCACGACATGGCAGCTGCCCTCGTTGGAGCAGAGAACCAACTGGCAGCTGCAGCTTCGGTCTCAGGGCGATTGTTTGGTGTTGTTCCGTTCGGAATGTAGCTGAGGCACGCACCCTCGGACTGAGGAATGCAGCCTCATTTCGCGCCTTGTTCAGGTAGGCCATTGTTTTTCGCTCAAGAGTCGACAGTCAGACCTTCTGCCTCCCTTCGCCATCTCTAAGACCGTTGCAGACGCGTCGGCACTGTCTCGTCTCGTGCTGAGTTCAGACTGACTTTCACTCACACTCAGATCCAGTCAAAAGCACGTCAACCATGGCGCCGCCTAAGAAGTCCACTTTCGGCGCCTACGCTTCGGGCACCGATACCGAGACGGAAGCACCAGCAACCATGAATCCAAAGACGTCGCCCAACAAGACCAAGAATCAGGATTGGCACGACAAACATGGCCCTGCCACCAAGTTGGGCTCCTCGGCCAGACCCTCTGCCTCGACCAAGCAGCCCGAAAGTGCAGAAGCCATCCAGAATGTACGCGCCACACGTTCATCTTCGAGACAGCCACGCGCTGCTCCGCCGTCTAAAGAAGCTCCCCCCTTGCCCACTTCGCCCGCCAGAAAGCCGCACTCCCCTTCCAAACCCACGCGCTCTCCCACCAAACCCGTCCAGTCGCCAACCAAACTCTCCAGCTCTCCAGTCCGTTCCCGAAGTCGCCCCCAAGCATCAGCTTCTCCCACAAAGTCAGCTGCTCCCGACAAGCCAGCTTCTCCCAAGAAAGCTGCTGCAACCGAAAAGCCAAAGACCAAAACTCCTCGAGCCCGCACCGTCTCGCCAGCTAAGCGTCGTCTGATCATCGCAGATTCTCCCCCTCCAGAACACATGTTGGACCCCTTCCCTCCAGCACCTCCACCCATGACCGTCACCGACAAGCCTGCTGTTCTGAACCGCTACGGTCAAAAGGTGGTAGCCCCTGTCGACGTCAGGCAAAGAATGCGCCAGATGATCAACTTCTTGTCCGACGAAGGCGTCGAGAACCTGGTCGACTTTGAGGAGAAATTGGGCAGGATCAAGACCTGGCTGGACATAAACCACCCCCACATGGACGGCATCACTCCTGACCACGAGGAAGACCCCGAGAACCTCTGCGCCAGGGTCCGCTACATGATTTGGATCCATGAGAACCGCATTGCCGAGGGCGCCGAACAATGGTTCACCCGCGACCAGTTCCCCGACAGCACTTCGATGATCAAGCCCATCAAGCCCAACAAGGATGACCAGTGGCGTCTGTACCCGGATGGCACCACTCTCGGCAGACCCCAAGACCCCAAGAATCAAGTCATGCAGGCTCAAGACAAGGAAATCGCGGCCAAGAATCGCGCTGACAAGGCCGCCGCCGCTGCCAAAGCCGCCGAGCTCGCCAAAGCCAGTCCAAAGAAGCCTGCGGCTGCCGCTGCTCGTCTCAACCTGCCCGAGTTACCCCATCCAGAAGTCTGGCATCGTAAGGAGGCTGCCCGCTTCCCCTACGGCGAGACTCCTCACATGGAGCAAGTCATGAGCAGACAGATAACAGCTGATTTGGCCCGTGGTAAGTGAAAACATCTCGTCTTTATCAAAACATCTACTGAGTCGTTACTACAGGCAGAGAAGCAAGGGACGCTCTCCAAGGTGGCTCTTTCTACACTCTCAAGAAAGTCCTTGGTGGCATGAAGAAATACCTATACCCCGAACAGATTGTCCCGTCCCATGACCCCTGGAAACTGCCCGAGATCTCGGAAGAGGATCTCATGGTAGCCGATCAGATATTCAACGTGATCCACAAGAACGAGACTACTGGTGGAAAGAGAAGGGCCAACCCAAGTCGAAGCAGGTCACCTGCAAAGCGTGCCAGAACATGAGATATCGCTTACAACCGGAGGATAAAGTGTGCAGTCGCTTTGCCCTGATTTTCCTGCCAGTTCTTGCATCTCTGATGATTTCATGATATTTGTTTCTGTTTTCCGCAAACTCTGAGCCATTTGCATCACAACGCATCTTCACTTTTTGGTCTGGTCAGATGGTGTGGCGGGGTGTGTTGGGTCGTTCTCACTACACGTGCGTTAACGATTCTCGTCTGTAATCTCTCACAGTCCAGACCACGGATATTTGTTCTAAGACAATTGACATCTTTTTCATGGTTTCCGATACAACAATGCTATGTGAGTCTTGAAACATGTCCAAGGGTGTCTACCAAGAGTGTTGGCGATATGTGTGCAGACAAAAAAATCCGAAAGTGAATGAAGAGTGTCGAATTTCCATTTCCGGTCATGAATGCAATTGAACCATCTTCAACCTTGACTCACTTTTCATTGTCAAACAGTCCAAAGGCGGCGGTAGTGATTCTTTGTTACAACTCCTTCGCCATGGTATTTAGAACCATCTCTTCACGGCGCCTCGTCAGAAACAAACACCAAACACCAAACACCAAACACCACATCATGGACGCGCATTCTAGCGAGCCCTCACCTCTGCCCTTCAACGACCCATCAGCACCTCTCGCCGCAAAAGTCAAAGAACTCAAAGCCAAACTCGAAGAAGTGAACAAAAACTTCAGCTACTACGAAACTTCGAACGAGAAGCTCGAAAAAAAGGTCGAAGAGCAGCAGCTCGACATCAAGGCGAAGAATTTCGAGCTCCTCAGACTCAGAGACCGTGTCCGCAACCACGAAAAAGAACACGAAGAAACACAATTGGAAAACGTCAAGCTACGCCGCCAATCCTCGACCTTTGAGAAGATTGTCGAAGCAAGAGACAAGGAAATCAAAGGTATCGCCAACCTCGAACTCACCATCGAAGACCGCGAAGCCGAAGTCCGCCAATTCACCGCCGATCTCACGACAACAAAAGCCGAGCGCGATGACCAAATCACCGAAGTCAAGGGTTTGGAGGGGGATATAGCGATACTTCAACAAGAGCTGGAAACCAAAGATCGAGAGATCGAGAGTTTGCTCGAAAGACTGGATATCGTGGCTCGCCATATCACCGTCACCAAAGACCTTGCTGCCGAGGAGCTGGACGATGTGCTTTTTGAGTTTATGGACAAGTGGACGGCCACACGAGACGACGATGGACCTCGACGCCCCGAAAAGCCCAAGCGTGCATCCATCGGTGGTATCAACCTTGCTGATGAGTTCGAGGCTTTGAGTGATGATGAGTTCTGGTCTGAAGATGGAGGAGATGCCTCTGACGCAGCCAGTATTCGCAGTCATGCTTCTGAACAAACACCAAAGAAGACCAAGCCCACGCTTGGCTTGTCTGGAGTCAAGTCTATCGCTATTCATCCTTCCATCAAGGCCACTCCTAACAACATCAGCGGTAGCAATCAAACTTCTCCCATCCCTTCGCCCAAAAAGCCAGAGACTACAAGTACCCAGATGCAGACAAGTTCTATCGCATCGCCCAAGAAGAAGAGCTTGTCTCAGATCGTTAGCCATGAAGTGCAAACAAGTCCCATCGCTGCTTTGATTCAGAAGTTCACTTTCTCGGATGTCAGGAGCGGTGTCAACACAAGTCCTGTTGCTGCTTCACCGAAAACTGTTGCTCCTCGGACTTTTGGTGAGATTATAAGCAGTGGGGTTCAAACGAGTACTATCGCTGCTTCTGTTGAGGCAAAGAAGGCTTTCGAGGAAGTTATGAGCGGTGGAGTTGAGACGAGCCTAGTTGCCCCCGAGGCAAACACTTCAACTCCCAAACCTTTGTCGGAGATCATCACAAGTGGAGTTCAGACGAGCCCCGTCGCTCCCTCTGCAAAGAGAACAGAGTCTTTCTCGGAAATCATCAGCAGTGGTGTTCAGACGAGTCCTATTTCTCCCTCTGCAAAGAAAGCAGAAACGCTATCTGAGATGATCATCAGTGGACTCCAAACAAGTCCCATCGCTGCTTCGTCGAACAAGCCTACCTCGCCTCGCAAGACCTTTGCTGAGGTATTGAGTAGCGGGGTCCAGACAAGTCCAATAGCTCCATTTAAGAAGAATGCAGCTTCCGACACCACGAATGCTGGAACTCAAACTAGCCCGCCGGTCAAATCGCCGTCTGGCGCACCACTCCCAGCAAATTTGACAGCGACTTCATCCGGTACCTCACACTCGTCAAATCCAGCTGTCAAATCTCCTACCTCAACCAAGTCACCCAAATCTCCTCTCTCAAACGAAATCACCTCGGACCAAATCGCCCTCGACAAGACTCGCCCCCCTCAGCATGGAAAGCTGCCCAGAATCAACACCCTGAACATCAAACGCCCTCGCGTACCCGCAAAAGACATGTCGCCTCGCACCCTCCAACACTTCAAATCCATCACCAACCCCGACCCGAGCAGTCCTCTCACACCCCCTCCAGGTACGAAAGTGCACGTCTTTGATCTGCTCTCCAATACAGCTACACCCATTGCCAAAAGTTTCGTTGCCACTGCACTCGCAAACTGGCAGATTATCCTCTGCTGTTTCTTCACTGTTTTCGCTGGTTCGTATCTTGGTAGCGCCACGGCGAATACAGCGGCGGAATGGAGTTGGGCGAACGCTAATGGATACGCGCCCGAGGGAAAGTATGTTTATGTGGGCAAGAGGGTGCCGGGCCATGTGCTGGTGATGTTTTGGGGTGTGATTGCTTGGTGCTGGAATCTGGTGTTTGGGAGTTGGTTCGTTGGTGCTGGGGCGCGGCAACCGCTTTCTCCTGGTTGAGAATGTGGTGACTCGTAGGCGAGGGGAGGACCAATAAAGAGGAGGAAAACGATATGGTGGAAGACAAAGCGGTTGACAATTTCACTGTATCTAGATTGTGCTTATTGACTTTTGATCGTTATTGCTCCAAGTTCTTGTATTTATCATCTGCTTTCCCGCCGTTTGCCCAGCTGAACTCCATTCTAAGTCTAGTTTTCATGCATGGATCAAACTACCATTATCTAACCTCTGATCGACAGAGCGCTTTCACAGAGCCAGAGAAGACTATTGTTATATCGAAGCTTTTAGCTTCGGGTACCACTCTTTTCGAATAAAACGCCAGTGATTGCCAGATCCGGTCTGGAATGTCCTTTGTGGTTTGATACTCTTTGTTCAACTTCCACAGCCCTATCATCGCTTGTACAACCCCTGGCGAACCTCGAATCTCCTCCACCACCAGACCATGGTCGCAGAAACAAAGTTCTACAAAATCCTAGACGTCAACCCCGACGCTTCCCCAGCTCAGCTCAAGGCCGCATACCGCAGGCTCGCTCTCAAGTTCCATCCCGGTTTGTAGTCACGACCATGTTGCTATTAGCTGTGGGGAACCCGGCTGACTTTTGTGTTCTCCTTCTAGACAAAAACTCTTCATCACCAGAAGCCGCCGCCGAAAAATTCAAAGAATTGAAGTACGCATACGAGGTCCTGTCGGACCCCCAAAAGGGCAAATACTACAATATCCTCGGCGAAGACGGCATCAAGCAAGGAGGCGCGTAGGCCGAAAGTGTCTTCTCGCAGTCTTTTCGACAGGGAAGACTTTTGGGACGAACTCAAAGACATGAGCATTGAGGACCTTGTTATCCGCATGTTGCGCGATATTGTTAGACGCCTTGGTGTCTTTGCTTATCGCTGGTGGCGGCGCTTGCTCGTGCTTTGGGTGGTGGGTATGGCGGTTACGTCTGTTTACAATGCGTTTAATCCTTGGTCGGAGTTTAATCAGGGGTTGATATATGATCCTGATGCGGAGGTGTTGTTGATCATTGTTGGTGAGATTGAGGTAAGTGGTTTCTTCTTTGCTTGCGACTTTGTCTCCTTGGTTTTCACATATCAGTTGCGTTCCAAGTTTTCTAAAACCTCCTGTTCATCTGTCATATCCCTTGATCGTCCCGCTGCTTTTCCGCTTATCCTGTCCACTGTTTTGCTTTTTTCCCCGTGCCTGCGTTGAACCGTGGTTACTCTCCTTATCATCTTGATTCGCGGTTCCTGACTTTCCTCTTCCCACTCGATACCTTCAAATTCTTCTCCCTCTTCTTTCCTCGCTCTCATTTATCCCTCCAAAACCTCTCACGATGACAAAGAATAAGAATGCTAACTCGCGAGCAAAAATCCAGACATCCTTCCCAACCCTACCCCTCCACCTCCACACAATCTTCCATGTATTGAGCATCACCCTCTTCGCCATCATCACCTTCGCCATCCTCTGGAACCTATGGACTTTGCTCTCATACTTTTGCAAAACGCTATATCGCTATCTCAATTCAGCGTACACTGTTGTGTATTTTCCTGCTGCGCTTGTTGTCAATACTCTCTACATCGCTGGGTCATTGGTCTTTTGGCTCGCGTTTATTCCTCTAGCGGCGCTTTGGTTCATTGCGGGTGTGCTTTGGAGTGGGGTGTTGAAGGAAGATTTGCGTTTGTTTTTGTTCGGGGATGAGGATGTGGAGGAGGAGGTCAAGAGTGTGTGTGGTATGGAAGAAGAGTATGAGAATATGGTTGGGAAGGAAGAGGGGGAGGGAGATGCATATGGTGGTGATCAGTGGCAGCATACCGATACTGACTACGAAAGCTCTGATGAGAATGATGAGGAGGAGAGCAAGATACCATCTCAAGAAAGTCAAGGTGTTGTAGAAAAGGAAGTTGAAAGGCCTACAACGCCGCCGAATCAGATAGGCGTGGAGAGTGAGAAGGTGGATAGCGTTATGAAGGGGCAACTGGACGGGCAAAGTGTTTCTGCGGCTAGAGATGAGGGCGCGAGTCCAAAGGCAAGATCTAGGTATACGAGGGAGCCCTGAGAGTTTGGCGTTTTGTGCCGAGATATCGAGTGGATTGTTTGGCTGGGGGGTCTGAGTGGTATATACATATGGTTTGATATCAGGTATCGTCCTTTTTGCATATCCAGAGTCTGAACCCTCAAGAATTGTGTTTGGAAGCCCCCAAATCCCATGGAAATTCACAACTCTTCTTCAGTACCCTCGTGCAGCAGAGCTGGTTTCGCTGATTGAACTTATCTGGTCTGACGAGCAAGCATACCTGGATACCTCATCAGTTGCATGCAGTCTCGAAAACACGTATATGACAGGGTTGCGGGAAAGGGCGAATCATCAGTACTGCGACAAGCGCATTGTTTTGACATCGTGGCAGCGGGGTCTTACGCCGCCTCAGAAAAACAGACCAATTGTTTTACATCCTGTGAGTTAAAGGAAAAAAGGTAGGGGTATGGGAGGATCGTGTACGTAACAAGTCTATACAGAAGCGGGTTCATCTACTGCCGAGCTCCTGGCTCAATGGCATGTCGGTTGGTGTTCATGGTCTGTCTAATGAGACAGCACTCCTGAAGGAGTTGTCAGCTAAACTGTACCAGGGCCTAGTTTGTGTAGTGAGGTTATGGAGATGATCAAATTATCAGTGTGTCCGGTTGACATCATGTGGTAGCGGTGGTGACCCGCCTCAACATGATAGATATTTTGGTGCGTCCTTTGAGCTAAATAGTCTTAAGAGGTGATGATTGAGCGTCTGATGTACATACCACGTTCTCTGAAACGTTACTTGGAAGATACTGTGTTCCAGCAAGGCCCCCGCTCAGGTTCCGATGCGCCTATTCGTGCGGCTTCCAGGATTCCTGCCGTAAAGATCTCGTCGTTGTCTAACTGGACTACTTGTCCCGACATCATGTGAAGCTGGATTCTTTGTTTCTGACACTCTATTCTACTGGCCTGTAAGTAGTCTTCCCTAGATAAGCTATGGCTTGGAGAGGATCAATTACCTGTGTTACAGTACCAGGTATGTATGGCGTTGAAAACTCCGAGTCGTGCTTTATCAAGGAACTGTCCACTGCTTCATTCATTATACCATTCATTCGTTCCTGTAAAGCATTCTCGTTTTGCAGGTATGTGTTGATCTGCTTCTGAACTTCCTGCTCGTATGCTTTTAGAGCTTGTTCTCGGTGGACGAGAGTTATTTCTCCCTTCTTCACCGCAAGCTCTCGAAGCGCCAGGGCTTCTTCACGAGATTTGATTTCCTCTTCGCGAGCGTCAAGTAGTGATTTCGTTTCCTGTTGTTGTCGCATGAGTTGTGCCACCAGATCCGATTGTTTTTGGAAAGCTGCTTGGCTCTTTTCGAGTTTCTTGGTTTGTTTCGAATTGACATCGTGTTGTTTTTGGAGTTCCTGCTTCCATCTCACGAGTCCGGTCTTTTCGAATTCGAGGTGCACAATCATCTCGTCCATGTTCTCCATTTTGGTGTCGATAGCATTGTGCGTGTTGTCAAGTTTCTCTTCCTTGAGTCTGATCTGTCTGAGGATTTCGGTGACATCATCGAGTCTTTGCTTGATTTCTGCCCTATGTTTTGCGAATAGATCTCTCTCTCGTTCGACTGCTTCGAGCATTGCTGTGGCTTGCTCGGTCGTCTTTGTCTCTGGCATGACAGGTCCCAGTGAGAGGCCGGACATAAGGTTCGAGACCGGAGATAAGGAACTGCCAGCCGGGGACTTTCGTTGCTTCATGTTGGGAGTTCCAGGAGTGATAATGTTGTTATTGCGGTGTGAGGTGTTCAATCACAGTTGTATTGTGGTTGAAAAGTCGTTTGTGCCCTTCCGTTGCGCTTCGAAGAAATTTGTTCGCGTCTGGCTCGTGCCGGCAATCTATCAAGGCTTGGCGTAGATCACCTCCATCGTGGTCTGTTGCACTATAATGTGCCATTGAAGTTATCTGACACACCTCTGCTGTAGAGAGTAATGTTCGGAGGGTAGCCCCCAAGAAAGCTCGAGTCGTTGTCAGTCTGGGCCGAGAGATGTCACCGATCAAAAACAGTCAGACAAAAGAAGTGTTTACGTACTCTACTCGACATGCTCTTCGAATCGATGTGTCGTGTCCCTATTATTCGCATCACTCCAGACATTGATATCAGATGTTGATCGAGAGGTACTTTGCCTCAATGACGGCTGCTCTCTAGAGGAGTTGGTGTGGATTCTCAGGTTGATGTGAGGTCTTCATACAACAAGGCAGGGTGACTCTATCGCCCACTGCAATTTTACAAGGAATGTCTTCGTATGTTCCATATATGCATTCCAACGATATGCACCTATCGAACATACGTAAAGTCTTCCAGAGATTCTCAATATATCTCAAGCAAACTATCCACAATGCTGGCAATATACATTGGAGCAAGGAAAAGTTGGGGCACAATCGTTTGTTCTGTATTTTGGTAGATAATAAGATATCCGAGCATAGATGGATTAGTTCGACAACAGACGAGAAAAAAGAAGAGAGATGGAGAAAAAAGAAAAAGAAATCGAAAAGAATGAGAAGAAGACAAGAAAACGCCCTTTAACACATGTTGTCGGCCATGCAAAGCGGTGACTCCACTCACCCTCGTACTAGCATACATCAAGTGCAACTCTATCTCTAGAGAAGCACGGCGAACCCAGCAGCAGCAACTGCGATGAGCGCTGCGAAGACACCGCTCATGCTGAAGCTTGAAGCAGCACCAGTGTATGTGACTGGGCTGGTAGGAGCAGCTGCAGGGCCGGTGGGTGATGCGGCAGTCGAGAGCTTGCATTGAGGTCCAGGACAAGGAGCGGTGACAGTCGAGTTACCCTCTGGGCGGCCGACACCTGCGGTAGGAGCCTGGATCTGGCCGTCTGAGATCTGAGTGACGGGTTGAGGGTTGCCGGTTGGTGCTTGGATCTGACCATCGCTGATCTGGGTGACGACGTTGCCAGCAGGAGCAGCAGGAGCAGTAGGGACAGAGGGTGCAGCAGGTGCGCCTCCATTGCTTCCAGGTGTGCCAGGACTTCCTGAGCCTCCGTTGCCGCCATTTCCGCCGTTGCCTCCGTTTCCTCCATTGCCTCCTGGACCAGAATCGCCGCCGTTTCCTCCGTTGCCACCATTGCCTCCATTTCCGCCATTTCCACCAGGGCTCGAAGAGCCTCCATCTCCTCCGTTGCCTCCGTTTCCACCATTTCTGCCATTGCCTCCAGGGCTTGAGGAACCTCCATTGCCGCCGTTCCCGCCATTGCCGCCGTTACCTCCGTTTCCACCAGGGCTTCCCGAGCCTCCATTGCCACCGTTTCCTCCATTGCCGCCATTGCCTCCTGGTGAGGAGCCAGTGGGGTTTGCTGGGGCAGGGGCAGGAGTAGCCTCGCAGTCGCAAGGTTGAGTGACAGTGTAGGTTTGAGGAGTTTCGGCACATTGGTGACAGACGACTTCGGTGGTGGTGAAGCCTTGAGGAACGTAAGACGGACCAGGGGTCCAGGTAGGGGTAGGTTCGGTACATGACTCGGTGACGGTGTAGACAACTGGTGTCATACCGTGAGATGTACCAGTCGTGCAAAGAGAAAGATAAGTCGTTGTCCAGATTGTGGTGAAAGGAGTGACTTGAGCAGCGGCAGAGGTCATTGAAGCCTCTTCGCATTTGGGACAGTAAGTAAGTGTGACTCCATTGGTCACTGTGACCATCTGTGGAGGTGCAGTAGTATCGCAGTCATCGATTGTCAGCGTGACGTAGACCGGTGATGCAGTTGAAGTGCTGACTGCAGCAGAAGTGATAGGTGCAGACGAAGACTGAGCAACGACGCCTGAGGCTGCGATGGCTGCAGCAGCCGCAAACTCGATCTTCATCTTGAAGACTGATCGAGACTGGAATTATGGCTAAATGTTATTACAAAGCTGTATGATATTCGAGCGAGTGACTGTGTGATAATGATATCAGGAAAGGGAAAGGCTGGAGAATCGAGCGAGTGAGATTCTGGAGCGACTTATTGAAGGAGAGGAAGAGCCCGAATGAGTGAGCTTCCTGAAGCAGCAGATGACTTATACGGATACTGTTAACGGCCATGTTTTGCTGTAGTGATTATGCTGGAATGTGGGTTAATTGCTGTACATTCCTTGCCCTGGGCAACAAACATACGAAAGCGGATAGACGCACAAGTCACAGCAACCAGATAAGATTGGATTATAATACTAGGCTGCTGATGTGTCGTATGTTTGGGTTGGAGACAGTGAAGCACAGCCTTTGTGTTGGAAGTTTGAGATGAGTGAGGCGAAACTTTGAGGCTCACGCGACATCGAGTATAGGCAAAGACCTTCACAAGACAGCAATGAGAAGAACAATTATGCACAGAAGCCGGACGATGAATACAGATGACTACACTAGCATAGATACTCGCTCTCATAGAGGAAGCTGAGCTCACTTTGTGGCTCGCTTTCCGAATTTCGGGCAGGTTCGCTCATGAAACCACTCAGGGGGCCCGACGACTTTCGATACTATTCTTCTGCGACACAATATGTTGTTTCCATGATCCACGCGAGATCCTGCCACAGATAAGAACATCTCTATTCATGAATAAGACTTTTGTTCACGTTGTCCTCTGCTGTACCTGGTGGACTATTGTTTGATAATCACGTGTGTTCGGCTTGACCATTGACGCTGGACTGAGGAATGCCCTGCCTCAAGGAATGCACCGACCTCTCCAGCCACTCTCACTCTGTATACCACTGGAATGCTAGCCACCGGGTTCCCATTCAGCGCGTAGGCCAGGTAAACCCACCAAACACATGTGACCCCCTAACAGAAGGAGAGAACCACACTATTGTAAATCTCCCATTCCATACAAACAAGCAACCAACCACCCGGAATGCCTTTTACAATCAAAATGGCTGGGGTGTCTCTACCAACAATAGCCCTGCATGCATATATTACACTTGCCTCTTGTGTCAATGTCTGTTTTTGTTCCTGCATAATCGTGCATTACAACTTACCTGTTCAGTCACTGATATCCCTGTTCAGACCAACTTTCTGGCAACCACTCTACCAGATCGCATATCCCTCAGCCACACTTCTGCACAGATCGTGCACAAAGTCTGATCAACCTATCAGAACAAGCATCTCAACAGCCTTCTTACACAAACTCCCACCTCACAATACAACCATGGCATACCTTACTCAGCAACACACTTACCCAATGCGGCCAACAAACAAAGAGCCCCAGTGGGCAACCGTCTATGACGATCTGTTCAGCCAATACGTGGACATTGACGCCGATGACTTCCAATTCGGCAGCAACAGTTCAGACGAAGCCTGCAGCAACAATGAAACTCTCAGCTCGATCGAGACCGACAGTGGCGAAAGCAGTACTTCCGAAGCAGCAGCCCGCCGTCTTTCAGATGACTTTTGGGCCAGAACACTGGCGGTGCTGGAGGAGAGCGCTTCGTCTTTGGAACTGCAGCAGCAAGACAGCGGCAGATCACAACAAAGAGAACAACACCATCACACTCTTGCGCCAGCCGCCTCTTTCTACAACACAAAGAACACTCCTCATGCGGATTTTCTGAGTCTCGGTGGTTACCCCAGTCCACACATCTCGACTGTTCCATCTTCGCCATCAGCAGACGCAGCGGCCAGGCGCCGAAGAGCAAACAAATACCAACACGAACTTTCTGCAAAGACTCCTGAGAGACCTGTTGGCGTTACCAAAGCATATCGATCATCCAGCAAGTCACCAAAGATGATGTCGCCATCGCGTTATAGGGCAGGTGCTCCGGACGCTTGGGTAGAGAATATCTACCACACTCCCACCAGAATGACTAGCATGACTCTGCCTGTCAGAAGTACGCCCTTGACTCCCCCTTCCAGCGGAAGAAGTAAACCTGCAGCAATCGGACTCGGTTTTCAAGGCTTCGGCACTCTCGACGCTTCCCCCTTCCAACCATTCACAAACTACGACGAGCAAGCATCACCCTTCTCGAGCACCTTCAACCAACAGAGCCTGCCTAGGCAGCTCTACAGCCCTGAAGCCTCACCTCTGACCAGCCCCAGCGTTGAACGCGGGAGCATGGCATTCACCGAAGAACCCACCGCCTTCCGCGAGATCTACTACGAGCAGCAACCTTCATTAGACTCGTACAACAAGTCCGCCTGGAGCGCAAACTCGTTTGGAGCAGAGGACATCTACGAGCCCTCTCCGACGTTCAGCCCTTGGATAGCAAGCGAGAAGAAAGAAGCAGAGTATCAAGCTTCCCTCAACAACTTCCAAGTCCACAGTAGTCTGTTGCCCACAAGTTACGATGATCCTACCTTGGCTCCTGCGTATATGGAAACAACTTTGGCAGAAACCACACCTTACTACACCGCTGCCGCATACCCTTCCACCACCAACATCACAAGAAAAGAATCACGTACACCCTCTCCATCACGCAACCGCATCACAAAGCGCAACTCTTCCTCGAAACCCCACAGCCGGAAATCCAGCTCCGAGCACAAATCAAGCAACAGTCGTGCAGCAAGCAAATCCGGCGGTTTTGTAAACTACACGCCTTCAGACAGTGAAAAGCTACTCACCGGTGTTGCGCCATCGGGCAGCAGCAAAACGAAAGCGAGAAGAGAGAGAGAAGCTGCGGAGAAGTGGAGGAGGTTCGGTCAAGCTGCTGCAAAGGCTGTTGCTGAGGCCGGTGGTGAGATTGCTGCACCGGTGGCTGATATGTTGCTTGTTGATGCTCAGGCGGGTGGACCTTGGGTTTAAGTTGCAACAGAAGTAATTGTGTCACATTCTCCTCGGTACATAATATGTTTGGATATCCCTCTTGCAATCTGAATCTTGCTCAAACTCAATTGTGTTCCTCATTATTCTTAACAAAAAAGTTAGCATTTCCGAACTTGTCTAAGTAGTAATCGTTCCATTGGTCAACTGACATGGCCTGGCCGAAAAACGGACTTGAGCAGCTCCCACGTCGAAAACAGTGAGGACGTTTCGCATAAACACGTCTCCCACGATGGTCAATCCTCCGTTGTTATCCTGCACACCCATGACGCAGAAGCCCAATCCGGTGTCAATGATCAAGTCAAGTGGGTTGACGTAGAAAACTTTACTCGACACCACTACTCCGAAAAGAGGAGCGGTCACATTGCAAGCGACGTGGTATAACCCAGTCGAGGAGGACACAGCAGCAGCAGGGTTAAAAGCTGCAGCGAGTCCTGCGGCAACTGCACTGGGTGCGTAGATCAGACTCGTTCCAGAGTCAACGATCACATTTCGGGTAGGTGCACCCAGCAGAGGGGTCTTTCTCGAATTTCCAGTCATTTTGACATCAAAGTCCGCGTTTTGTTTGCTGCTAACTGCCCAGCCATCAACACTGATAGCATAGAATTGGTACTCGGGTTGTCCTGTTGTCGCATCCATACCGATGATGGTGATGTTCGACGAAGACCAGAAGGTGCCATGAGGGATATTGGGGATACCGCCGACGGCTACGATACCACCTGCCGATTGAGCGCTTCTAGAGACATCGCGGTCGAGAGTAATGCTGAAGAGAGGTGCAGTAAGGTTCTCCTTGAACATGTTTGTGAGAAGAGGGTCGTAAGGGATATTCAAGCCTGCAATGTCCGCACTAGGGTTGGTGCCACCATATTGGTTCGTCAAGGATGCATAGGCCAATCCAACCAGTCCTGATGAAGCGCCATCGCCGTACCAGCCTGCGTAAGTGACAAGACCCATGGTTTGATTTTCCACTGTGATGCCAGCAAATGTCAAGTCCTCGGTAATCATCTGGCCATTGAGTCGTTCTCCATCAGCGTACGAGATGTTGAAGTTGCGATTGTCGATCTGCTCAGCGGTGGCAGTGACGGAGTAGCTGGGTCCAAAGGCACATTCTGCCTCGTCGATGACTTCAGAGTCTGATGGATCCACGCAAGTAAATTCGCTGTTGACGAGCCAGGTGTCGCTGCTTCCTGTGTCGATGACAACGTAAAAAGTCTCACCACCTGCATTGAGAGGTACGAGGAAGACACTTCCGGCGTTGATGGAGAGAAGATCTATTGTTCCATTCTTGAGTCTGGTCAGCGATTGTCAAAATTAAACGTCCAAAAGGCGACTTACTCGAAGTCGCGAGTAGACACCATCTACATGGTTTCCTGATCTAATGGCTTGGAGATATCCGGCACTGAGAGAGTTTGTTTTTGTGTTGGCTCTTCCGAGAGCTATGCTGTGTCCAGTAATCCTATTCGGGCTAGGCTTTTGAATTGCAACGAGCCGGCGTGGTTGATTGACTCTGAAGTCGAAATCGCCTCGAGCGGCAATGGGTACAGATAGAGCTGCGAGAGCAGCAACTTGAAGAAGACGCATGCTGGATTGTGAGACGAGTGGCTAGACTCCGCCTTGAAGTGAGAGTCAACAAGACGAACAGGACGATAGGAGAAAAATAGCAAGGTGTTGTTTTGAGTCGGAAAGAACGACCAACGAAATTCGTAAGCAAAACCGAGAGCCAGCAAAAGCAGGCCGCGCTTGTGTTTTTGTCAAATGTTGCACCCAGTCCTCAAGCACAATCAGATGCAAGTTTGTATGTGTCTGGTCCCTACTCCTTGCGTAACGTAAATTACGCCGTGCATTCCTCACAAACCATCTCCACTTGGCTGTATTCTCGAGCAGTCTGGGTATCAAGATTCGGCAACAAATCATTCCTGGCTTCCTAATAAACAATTGTGACAAGATCTTTCTGGCCAACAAGAGCGCATGAGTTCGGAAGAGAAATTTGAAGTATTTTGTCAAATCCAAGTCTATATAAACACTCTATTATCGTACAAGCTCGCTCGACTTCTCATTACTTCCCACTGGGACTTTCACTCAACCAACGTTACTTGTCTTCTTCCCACTTTGTTTGATATAGCTCAGCAATAATCTTAGGGACCCACTGGCAACACTTTGTTCATGTTTCACTGCATCAGGCTGGTGTGATGGCAGGCTCGGCGGCGGCGGCTGCTCGCTTCATCGTCACCATAGTTGCACAAGTTGGAATAGGGTATGGACTTGTGTCTCCATCGCAGAAATTCTCGTCGTAGCATCTGAGCTCTGTGTCAGTCACAGGTCACACTGAGGAAGAAAGAGGCACTAACCCTCCATAGCGCTTGCCGCAAGGGCTGATTTTGTCTACACAGATGGAGTGCGGGACGCAGCTACTTGTTGCCGAGGGTCCGCTCCCGGCAGTTGATACAGCACGAGTTGCCAATGGTGTGGTCGAGTATGATGTTGCAGAAGTAGTCTTGACCTTCTTGGTATAAGGGTATCTTGATTCAGAGACAGCCGGGGTGGCAACAGGAGAAGCGTTCAAGTCGCGGGCCTCGACGGACGATGAGGCGTGGTCACTAAAGCGCATCAGAAGCAAATTCAATCTTAGATCTGTCAAAGCTCTCATACCCGTTGTCGCATCTCGGGATGAGGAGTGCAAAAGAGGTCGAGATGAAGAGAATAATAGCGAAACGCATGTCTTTTGTGTGATGTGTGTGATGTGTGTGATATTTGGTGTGTGTCAGAACGGTAGCACAAAAGGTGGAGATGGAGATCAAATGGCCGAGCGTTGTATGAGTTTGAATTGAACCTTCGACCACGAGGGATTCGAAGCTGAATATGTATTCTCAATTGTGACTGACAACTGTCACCGGGGCAGTTCAAGCAAATTTTTTGAGGAATGCACAAAGGTCAAGATGTCGTTCACGGCGTATGGTTTTTCAGATATTTTCGATCATGATGGTGTGATGAGAAGATGTAAAGCGATCGGGGTCGCAATGGGATACAAAGTCGTGGCAAGCAATCCTGGCTTACATGTGCATCCATTCCTTCGATCGTGGATGGCTGAACAAGTCCTGGTTGTTGGAAATCTGCAACAGTGCATTGGGATCGCCGTGCTTGGGGTACAGACAACTCAGCCCTTGCTTGCCTTCGGCATAAACTTCCTCGAGTTGCGTGTCAGCTGCGTTGTTCGGTAGTATACAAACACCGGCCTATGCTAGGAGCCGGTTTTTGTGCGATTTTCGGAGACTCTATTATAGACGTGATGTCCTGAAATGGATTTGAGACAGATGGGCTGGAATGCTCATGCATAGTCTCGTGAATATAGCCTCAGGTAAAGGTTGCAAACTCACAACAGATCGTAGATGGAGTGTGAAAGCGCGATCAAATCGAATAGATAGTTGTTGAGATTGAAATATCTTCGGTCTTGGGAATGCGGCGTCTGCGGTTGAATGAATTACTGTACAGCAGATACGACTCCAAGTCGTAGTTCATGTTCTGCAAGTCTCCAGAGAAGAAGCAGGCACGAACGAGATGCGACACGGAACTCCACTCCAAACCTTTTCCTGAATGTCTGTCTTGCCGCGTCAATGCGACGACTTTGACTGTGATCTTCGCTTTTGCATATGTCTGCACTGTGACGACAGCCAACATACCATGAACAAGTGTCGTCAGCGGCAGTATGCCATTGCTTAGTATTGATTGCCACTACCATCTTTCCGCTTTGCCATCGAAGAATCAAGGGTCATGGTGGAGACTGACGACTTCTTGCAGAATTGCAGTTTTTCTGAAGTAGGAGATCTGAAAGCCAGGGGGTTGTTGTCTGCTCAATGTCGAGATGAGGCTCCTACGGCTAAATGTTTGAATGTCGATCGACATTTCCCACTTGAGATTTTTACAAGATCCGGGTTGTTATGACTGAGGATCGGTTGACGATCGAAAGGTTGACTGCTGTCGAAGGTAATAGACTGTGGTAAGAATTCGATTACTATCGGAGGAAGCATGAAGAAGCACAGGGGTGCTCACACGTGGCAATCTGCCTTCCGAAGGCAGGACTGCGGATATGCCCTAATGTTGCTGTCGGTTGCTGTCACTTTCACGTCGGGGCGGCCGTCGAACAAGGCCGCTCTTCTTCCTCACGCCACCCACCTTCTAGCGCTGGAGCACAAATATTGACGATGACCCGTAGAACATTTGGCGGAAGCTCAGCCGAATCTCGACCCTGGTAGACTCTTGGTGCGACAGAGCCAGCTGGGACTGCCGTGGTCTGGACCGCAAGGAGTCAACAAATGATCCCACAAAAGGCCGCGTCTCTGATCTTGTGGCAGGGGTCTAGATGCCAAGAGGATGGAATCAACACACATTGCCGGCAGAACCACGAATTGGGGACTTGCAAGAGCTTGGAAACAAAGTCTAGAACACTGTGTTGCTCGGCAGATGAAGAGGAACCGTCGGCGCTCAGGTCATGGTCCGGGGACTCCGGTCACTTAGTACGTCAACAAGATGTCAAGAATGCTCCAAGAATGCTTCTATAAGCCTGAATCTAGCCACAGCGAAGACAGAAAGCTGATGGTGAGGGTTGTGTGGCACAGAATTAGCTGCACTGTTTTCGAACAAACGCGAGGATGTTTTCCAGAAGTTTTGCCTGGTCAACTTGGCGACGTGATAACACGGGATCATTGAAGGGGCCAGTTGCACTCCTTGTGCGATTGGGAAATCAAGATGGCGTACTCTGGAAATGTATGTACATTAGTTGTTTTATCGGTGAAGGGGGCACATAGAAACCGCGCGAGTCGTTTGGGTAAAGGCGAAGGTTGAACATCTGACAGGTCACAGCGAAGGCGTGCTGAGGCTGTGGAGCCAAACAGTGAGCCAGCTGTCGGAGGTCATCCCGATGTAGTTGTTGTTTCTTTTCGTTGTGACTATTGTTTAAGCCAAATCAAGTTTGTTGGGTAAGCGTGTTGATTGCTCTTTCCACTGGCAAAGTAAAGCAGCAAGTCCGTTGAACAGTCGGTCTGCAAAGGATTTCGAAGGAAGGCGCCAAGTCTGAACCAACACTCAATGTTTATACAGAGACTGTGTACGAGCTGCTTAACAAAAGTCGGGACATCAATTAACACGGAGCGTAGCCATTAGTCGTGCTCTTCTTCTTCGGCCATGAGAAAGCTTTGGGATTATCTTTTAGCGACATATGTGTCGTTTTATTGCTTCTCTTCTCGGTGAAGGGACTGGTATAGCCTTGGATAAATAGCTGTGAGTATTCCGCTGCAAAATTGCTGTACGCGTATTATTAGTTTTCGTGCTTGGGCGCCGAGGCCTTCCAAAAAAAAAAAAAAGTGTCGAATATTCGGTCTGCAAAGGTGTCTGGGAGGTGTCATTAGGATGTCGGTCTTGAGATGATTCGAAGCATCCAGATGTAACTTTTAATGCTGTGGATGCTGAAGCCATCGAATTTGGTCGAGTACGCGCGTTGGGCACTACTTCCACTGGCAGAGAAAAATCGGTCACCAAAATATTCGGGCCGGGATGATGCATCACTTGTGTAATGCCAATTTGGTTTTCGTCCGAGGGACCTATCCTTAGTTCCTTGTGAGGCGGCAAAATCCTCATTATTGTCTTGAGGCTCCGAGTTCGGCGGCGGTGGTGTTGAAATCACTGTGGCATATAGTCGTCTTCTTGATGAATAAGTATTGAGCCTCTCAATTTGCCTAGACAGAGGCGGACTTGCCAGGCGTGTTCCAACGGGAATGGCAGATGGGTGCAAGGCACAGAAAGCTGTTTCGTCGGGACTATATCAGGACAGTAAGGGTTGACAAGCAGTACTTTGTACATGAGTGGGCAGGTGTATTCCGAAGAGAGCGGTGTCTCTGTATGAATTTCCTTGAGCAGCCAGCAACTTCGAGAGACTCGTCAGCAAGAGTAGAGGAATATAGGTCGATGATGATTGGTGTAAGTAACAGGTAGCGTGAGCAGCAGTCAACTCTTTGCTCGTCGGCGAAGAGAGCATCCGAGGACCCATCACACATCGTATATGCATCTTGGTATCGATCTCCTTAAGGACGGGACGTTCTTCGTCAAGGGGTGTCGGACCAACGGTCATGTCTCGAAGGCTTCCATTCGACATGGTACAGCTCATCAATGCACTTGCAGGGTTGGAGCCAACAGAGATCTTGCAGAGCATTCAAAGTACTAATGCGATCTTATCAACCCACGGTCAAAACATGATATGGCATATGTCCGAATCGAAGTCGATGGGAAGTCCCAACGCCTGCACTGGACAGAAAGCGACAGCGACGACACATGGCAGCAGCAGTACAGCTGGGCACCTCATGCCTTACAGCTTCAGCACACCAAATGGTTATTCTCGTTCCAAGCAAGTTCCCCGCTCGTGATAGTATAGGCCCCTCTCTTGTCTTGCTCTAGCTCTTTCTCCCAACAGAACCACGCATCGAGTCCACTCAGTCCACATAACGCGTGGGTGCCGGTCGAATGACGCGGCAGGATGATCCATAGGCCTCGGGCGACTTCACGGAGAAATGCAAGTGATTAAGTCTCGATGACTTGATCACAGACTCTTGCGTTGCGTTGCGTCGCAAAGAAACAGCAAGACCAGCCCATGGGGCTCGGTGGAAGGAAGAGAAAGGAAGAGGAAGACGGAACAGCAAGAGAGATAAGAGTCACAACAACAAGGCAGCCAAGAAAGCGCGTCATGGAACCCCTCGTCGGAGATGGCTTTACCGAGGTCCGATATCCTTATCTGCCAAGCTCGGTCAGGGTGATCTGCTCGACAAGCATGATTCTGATAAAAGTGTCTCGGAATCGTCGACGATGAGATACTTGTTGACTATGGTCCGATATATGGACTTCCTCATGACTCAAACAGAAGCTATACTGGTTCCGACGATGCTCGTGAGTGGTGGTGGAGAGGTGTAGTCGATATTCTGTTTCCATTCATGGTGGTTCAGAAAATGGATGATAATCACGTACAAAGGCACAGGATATTTCTGACATAGCCATGAATTACTCGTTTCTGTCCGAAATGATACCGGAATATTATTGAAAGCTGGCATGGTATCAAAGATATGCTATACGAATATCGAAAGCAATAATTGCTAGTATCGTCGTTGCCGATGCGAAAGTATGGATACAACTAAGACTTATGGCCGCTCGGGACACATCTTGCGCTGCCGCAACTTTCATCATCCAAAGGCTTCATATTATACTTACATTCCACATAACGCATCACACGCACACAGGCAGTCTGCAGAGCAGCAATGAAGGCGCAACCCCAAAATGCACGCTCCCGCTACCTCGCCACAATCTCCTCAATGGAGAAAGTTTCGCTCGCCGACCTCGAATGCGACAACAGCGCCACAGAAACAAAATGGCTGTGGCTGCTAAACGCAGGCGACATGGCAGCACGAGCGAGGTCAGGAATCACAGACGCAAAACATCTGCCTGGTGTGCCTGTGCAAGTTGTAGAATTACTAGCAAAGGTAAGTCGAGTGTGAGGGAAGAGATGGAAGGCTGACGACTAAGAAGTGGAAAAGCCGTATGCTCTGATTGAGTATGAGTCGACTGAGCATGCCATAGCTGCTTATGAGCAAGAGTCCAAGGCTTTGTTTGCATATGCTGCGCCGAGCATGGTTGAGTGCATTCTGGCGAAGATACAACCGAATCATCCTCCACCGACAATCCTCTCCATCGATCCACCAATTCACGAATTTTCCAATGGCTTGATCTTGATGCACGAGTTCATCACAAAAGAAGAAGAGGAAGAGATGATACGCGAATACCACATTGCGACCGCCTCTCGGGATGGGCGCGTTCTCAAGCGAGGAGCAGTGCATTACGGCCCGCACTTTGACTATACCACCTTTGCCGTCTCCAAGTCGGCCAGCACACCGCCGCCTGAATATCTCACGCGACTGCTGAGTCGCTTGCCCGCCAGAGACGACAGGGATATCCCAGATCAGTACACGCTGCAGCACTATCCACCGGGCACGGGCATACCTCCACATGTTGACACGCATTCGGCTTTCGAGGAGACCATCTACAGTCTGAGTTTCGGCGCATCGACACGCATGGACTTCAAGCTGTGTGGAGAAAAAGAGTCCAGACGATTGAGACTGCCGAAGCGATCGCTTGGGGGTGGAAGCGAAACACCTCCGCCGCCGCCTTCTCCTCCTGTCGAGACGATCGAGGAAAAGGCGGAAGAGTGGGAGCTAGAATTGCCAGCGAGGTCGCTATTGCTCATGCGAGGACCCTCAAGATATGGATATACTCATGGGATCAAGGGCAGAAAGCACGATCAGGCCGGTCCTAGATTGGTCGCGAGGCAGGACCGGTACTCGTTGACGATGCGCAAGATCAAGCCGGCGGAGAGGATTGGCTGCGATTGCGAGTTTTCGCATGTGTGTAGTTGAATGGACAGCGAGGATGTGTGGTCAGATCAGGATGGCTTGTTGGGGCGAGGACCTGGGAGATGGGGAGAAGTGAAGACTGCAGGGAGGTTCTTGTGTTGACCCTCTGGCACCATGAGGTCAAAGTCGTTGGCAAAGCACGAGTTGCACATGTACGTAGTGGGTTCGGCCTTTGTGGCCCACCAGAGCTTGAGGAAGCGGTCTTGGTCGCAGGCGGTGCAATGGCGGTCCACGCGGTCAGGGGTGTGGACGGGCGTGTGCAGTCTCCACGACCAGCCCTCTTCAACAAGCCTCTTAGAGCGCATGGCTAGGCGAAGCGAGAGGCCACGCCGGTACTGTAGGCTTTCGTTGTATCGCTGAACAAACCTTTGCTTTTGGTATTGTATTCTCGCGGGCTTTCTTTCGTATTCACGGGCGACAGCCTTCATCTTCTCTCTGACCGCGAGTGATCTGCGAGATCTCGTGGTTGCCTCGAGGGCTCTCCTGCGAAAGTCGTCGTCGTTTTGATAACGCCATCTATTATAAGCATTGTGGTTTTCTCGAATCAGGCGAGCCAGCGCTGATTGCTGGTCCATCTCGGTGTCTTGACTGGTTGACTTTGGTTCCTGACTGATGGACGAAGCTGTGCGACAAGACGACCAGAGCGATTGCGCCGTGCGCGTCCATGTGTGCGGCTGGAATACGCGTGTTGACAGCGACCAGAGGGAGAGCATGGCGGCAGAGGGTCGATTACACGACTGCCTGAGCAGAGAAGGAGCGACTGATTGAATTGCTTGAACAAAAGCGACTCGGAGGACAGAGGAAACGCGACACTTGGCAGTGATTGTCGTTGCCAAGTCTGCCTCTCTCTGGCTCTTGATGCTGCTGTCAAACGCCAACGGGCCGATACCTAAAGCTGCATGTCTCAAGACCCTTATTTGTAAAGCTTGTTGGGACCGTTTGCTGCTCCTCTTGTGCTCATGTTTGCTGCTGCGAGGCTCAGGTATTCAACCTCGCCGTCGCCTTGCAGCAGCAGCAGCAGATAACGGTGGCAGGACCCTCGGCACGGACGAGAGCGCCAAGTGCTGGTAGGCTGCAACCAGCGCCGCTCCTGCCCCCTCGCGGGTCTTCTTGTATACACAGCGAGCTGATGGCCTGACTGGCTCGAAGCTTGAGCTACCGTAAAACAAGTACTCTTGTACCCGGTGCCTCGTCTGCTTCCCAACGACGACAATCTTGTGTGCGTGAAGCTGCTGCTCAGTGTATACTCTAGCTGAAACGTTTCATGGCACATTCCTGAGCCCCTCGTCTTATCAGCAGCAGCAGCAGAATATCGTGACTGCCGTTATTGCGCATACCTGCCTGTACCTCCCCTCGCCGATCTGCACGAAGCTTCTGACAGCCGTGACTGCCTCGTAAGCGTGCCTTCCTCTCCTCTTGTCTCGTCTCTTTGCTGACGGCGTCTTCTCGTCGCAGGTCGCAGATTGCAGCCGACCATCCAACAATCACACGGTCATCAGTCCACCATGCGTTTTCTGTCCCTTGTCGCATCGCTGGCCGTGGCAGCTTCCGCCCAGCAACTTCTCGTATACAGCGACACGGCCCTCCCTTCGTGCGCCCAGCAATGCACCGTCCTCCAGAGCGCCCAAACCGGCTGCATCCCTCCAGCAGCACCTGTGACAGACGCCCTCATCTACGAATCGTGTTTCTGCCAGTCCGGATACCTCACCACACTCAAGGCTGCTGGTTCGACCATCTGCTTCGATGTGTGTGAAGCCAGCGATGTGGCCAAGATTGCCTCGTGGTACCAATCCAACTGTGCCGACAACGGTGTCGCTGCAGCCGCCAAAGTCAGTGCCGGCACTGCAACAGACTCGACTACCGCGACAGGTGCTTCGACTGTAGCTTCGACTCTGTCCACATCGACCTCAGGAAGCTCCAGCAGCTCGGGCAGCTCACAAGGCACAAGCTCGTCGCAGAATGCAAACGCTCATCACGATTGGTAAGTTAGCCTGGTCTTATGTGGAAAGTGACGACGACTAAGGCCGCTGTAGGTGGACGGACCATTGGAAGTGGATCGTCATGCTCATCGTCGTCTTTGTCGGTCTGGGAATCCTGACAGTCGTTCTCGTGCTCATCCGCCGTCGCTACCGCCGGCGTCAAGACATTGCAACTGCCCCCTTCAACTCGGGCATCACTCGCAACTCGTTACCTGCGCTTACTGTCACCCCTCCCGCACTCGGCAAGGCACCCAGCAATCAAGCCAGCAGGACCAGTCTACCAAGAGTCCGCGAAAAGGACAGAATGACCGTCACCGATGTGCCCGTCCCTCCATTGCCCATAACCCATGATTTTGCTACAAAAGAACGAGGAAACTCTCCAGACTTTGAGTACGGACGTGCGAGATGAGCGGCCACTTGACGCTCCAAAATTGCTCTTCTCATTGATATCCACCACATAATTCTAATCAAATCTGGAGTCATCGTGCTTGTTTACAACACTTCCATCGTTCCCCGCTGATGTCCGAAGGTCTTGAGTTTTCCTCAGCGACATGTCATGGTCGATGACCCACATAACTAATGCCAAGCCTTGATATATTAACCCTCCGGCACGAGCCAATACAGGCATTTTTTTAATTCCCACTTCCTCGTCGGCCGTCCCTCGTTGGATATCGCCAAGGACCGCAAGACAACGAACCTCCATCTTTCCTAGGCAGGTCAGGGTTATGGCTGATTCTCGTCAACCACGCGACCAAAGAGCCGTTGATTTGGCATTCGGTCGCTTGCTCGGCTCCACAATCAACATTCAGAACCAGACCACCACTCCACCCACCCTAGACCCCAGGCTGAGGAACCGACTAGTCAACCGTTCGCGCTGTCCGCCAGGTTCCGCCTCGAATCCAGTACACATACCTGATGATGCTCCATCAAACTTAACCCAGGACATTATCGTCATTCCGGATAACGGAAAACTACAACCTGATCTGGGATCACAATTTAATAGAACCCTGCCAAACGTTCTGCACTACCAGTATCCATCATTGGAACTTCAGAACGCTTCCGCCGTCTCTGAGTCCCCTTCGACCTCTTCTCAACAATCTCACCTATTCTCGACCCCTAATCCATATTCGACATTCCAAACACCTCCAAGCTCCGCGGACTTTTCAATACGATCTGGACCATCTACGCGTCACGGTAGCAGCCAAACCAACATCAAAGGCCAATGGAACGTACTTATCTGCAAACGTTGCAACCAGAGAGGTCATACAGCTGCGGATCACTGCGAGCACTGTGACGCGATTGGTCATTTTGCCTCTGAACATTGCCGAGTCTGCGACAAAGTCCATTGCGACGCAAACAGACACTGCAATGTGTGCAAAGATATCGACCACACCTCAAAAGATCATTGTATAGATTGTCGAGAACTTGGTAATATCGTAGACGGTTACTGTGTTCAATGTAAACAGCTTAGCCATGGGTCTCATGAGTTGGCTGGTGAAACGTCCAAGGAGGAGACATCCAGCGACCAGAAAGCAACGACACTGGAAGAACCAGAAGAAGAAGTTCAGCACAATGAAGCAATGTGGGATTCCAGTTATGGCTGGGGCGACTATAGCAGATCTGTCAGCCATCTCGTAGGTCCTCAATATGGGGTGGAAGATGACTTTCCGGACAATCCTTTCCAGCAGGGACATGCGCATACACATATCCGCCAAGGAAACCAGATATCAGCGAGTGAACAGGACATTCCAGGAAACGCCGCATCCGACGATGATGATTTCAAGATCATTCCAGGTTTATCTCGTGACAGCAGAGGCTGTCAACGGAATACACATTCAGACATGTCGCAGACACCGAAGAGCTTTTCAGATCGACAGGATGTTCCGCAGGACAGCTCATCCGCTGATGATGATATTTTGATCGACCCAAGCACAACTCCCGATCACAGAGACCGTCAACGCAGTCCGTCTCTCGAACAAAAAGTTCACGTGAAAGCCAAGGCGACAGTTGTCCAACAAGAGGCCGAAAGCTCCTCAGTCGCGTATGCTAGTGAGGACTTGTCTGAAGACATCAAGATCCCGGCCGTTAGCGCTGCATCTCCTGATGTTCAGAGGAGTCGGTCTCCCATCATGACCATGACTCAGATCCGAGAGGAGTACGTTTCTCCTCATCTCGCCCACAAGGCGGACGCTTATGCTCCTCGTCAAAATGGCCGTAGAACACCCGAGATATCGAGCCAAATCATTGGAAACAAGCGAACCAGGAAGCCCAAGTCAAGCGAGATCTTGGTCGAAAAGAGACAGAAGACTGACACAAGTCCTCCGAAGCTGTGTCTGGCAACAACTAACATGCCGAGGAAAACAATCGACGAGTTGAGCGAAGGAGTACGGCTGAATAGCGAGCTGCAGATTCAGTGGAAGGATCTTTGCTACATGGTGATATTTGAGGCTCCCAACCATTCCACCAACCTGAAGCAACTCCACAATATCGTCACGAAATGGCTACGCAATACCTTTCCAACTCATACATCCATCCACAACCAGGCAGATATACACTACTTGGAAATAATCATGCGGGTCTCTCATCAGATCAAATGCCATGTTCGAAGCAAACCGAGCAAGTTGATCAATCCCATAGACTTCTCCATCCGCAAAGATGCCGTTGCTACAGTCGAAAGCATGGTAAAAGCCTTCAGAATCGACCTCGCAACATTCAAATACCAAATGTGCATGCTCAAATACAGAACCCCCGGCACAAAACCTCGTCCTGGAATCACATTCGAGAATCTCATCGGCATGGCTCTCCGTCAAGCCAAAACCAGATTCCTGAGTCAAGAACAACTCATACACTGGATTCGCACAAATGTACCTGGCTATAACTGCGATGCGTGGATGCAAGGGATGTTGGAGGAGTTGATTGGTTCGTCCTTCTTCAAGCGGAGGAATTCTGGCAAAGGCAAAGATCAGTGGACTTTTAGGAAGGAGTGTGAGCAATTTTTCGAGAACAAGGATTTTGGAAGGGTCTCTTGTGGGAAGGAAGGTTGTGAGATGATGCACAAGTCCAGAGTCTGAACAGAAGTTTGATTGATACCTCAGAAAATCTCGTTTAGCCCAGGTGATATGGTGCTCAAACCTTCGAGCATCTATCCTTGAGCTAGATGTTTCATCAATGCAGGATATTGTCATGTCTGGGCCCAGATATCATCATCATCATCATCATCCTCATCAACAATTCTACATCCAACATCTGATGGAGACCAAAAAGCCAAAGGTTGGCGACCTGGTCTCGTTTTACATGGATTACGTAGTCAGAACCAAGCTCAAAAGTGTGGATGTCTCTCCAAGGAAGAAGATAAGCGGCTGTTTGAATGTGAATTGCACGTCAAATCGAAAAGACAGAAGAGAGGATAAAGGACTGCAAATGCGTATGCTTGGTAGACAGTCTTAGGTATTCTAGTGCTAGTTCCTTGACGTGCAAGAGAGTATGAATGTGCGTCTCTCACTCACATTGATAGCAATTGTTAACCACTGTTAACAACCACAGTGTTTTGCCAAGTCCACTTGTTGACTTAGACTGGTGACGGAAGAGTGGGTGGAACATTTGCTTGATTTGGCCAATTCGACATGATCAATATATAGATTCAAGGTAGCAAACTCAACATCAACTGGTTCTGTGGTGTAGTTGGTTATCACTTCTGTCTAACACACAGGCGGTCCCCGGTTCGAGCCCGGGCGGAATCATCATTTTTGCCATCTTTTGGCTCTTCTTTTGCATATCATTGAAGAGGGAGTCGATGTTATGTGGTTAGAACATTTTTGGGGAGTTGTAAGAAGGTGCGGGCGCGACTTCCTCGTCCTTGCGACGCCGACGCCAGTATGGGCCCCCTTTGGTGGTATTTTCCGTTGCGGTCTTATGTACCGCTGTGCGCGGGAAAAGCAAAGTGAGCAATGATTATTGCACCTTCTGTAACACACATATTTCTCTGGCTTGCACCCAGCAGTTCTCAATCTCTACAGTCGATGGAAGCAGACAGACTCGCAAGGAGAAACAAGTTCAGGTCTGTGTGGTCGTCGGAGCACAATTTATATGGAAACAGGCACGTAAAATCGCTCAAAGTGATGAGAGGTCAGCATATGAAGCTGGATATAAAGTATTAGAGACAAGCAGGGCGACGAGGAAAGGACAAGATGAACCAGCAACCTGTCCCTTCCTCATCTTGATGGATGGGTATCGCGAGAAAACAAACACAAATCTCCATCTCTTTCCGATAGAGATTGGCCACAAAACGCCATCGCCATGCAATCTTGCGACAAAAACAAAAGAAAAAGACCTAAACTTCCCTCCAAGAACCACTAACAGGCTTTCTCGCAACTCCTTGAGCAGCAGGAGCAGAAGTATGGTAACTCGGCGGCGGGTTGATGCTAGCCTCGTACGGCAACGCAACTCTCGACTCTTGACGACCATACCCATACTGCTGAGGCTCATTCGCATACGGCGACTGAGACTGAGAGTGTCCGAGGTCGCCATTATACGCACCAGCATTGGCCTGATAAGGGTACTCTTGCACCTGCGCACGAGGAGATTTCGGCAGCATAGGTTGAGCAGCTTGAGCATGCATGTTCCCCATCTCCATATCATCCACCTCTGCATCCTGTTGTTGGCGGAAACTGCGGCTGTTGTTCCAACTGGGCATTGCTGGCAATGCATCCTCATTGAACGACTTGCTCGGAGCATCGAGATGCGCATATTGCGGTTGTTGTTGTTGCTGTTGTTGGCGATACACGGGTGCCGCGGCGGGTCGATACTGAGTATATTGCGGGAATTGCGAGACGGGGGGAGGAGGTTGAGTGTATCCTTGTTGACGGCGGTGGTGGTTGTTGCAGCAGGATGTGCAGCAAGAGAAGCAGGAGAGGCAGCCGCAGCAGCATTCAAGACCGCAACAGAGGCAGCGGACTAGACACCATACTACTGATATGGCTATTACTGCTCCGACGACGATGCCGATAATGACTGGCCATCTGTGGAGAGGAATCGAGTCAGTGACATTGGAATGGATGGCAGAGAGGAAGGAGCGACGTACTTGCAGTATGCCTTTGTCATGCACTGATCCCATCCCGAGAAGGTGTTCTTGACGCCGTCCACCTCGGACGAGATGTCTCGTATGTAGCGCGAATACATTTTGTCTTTCTTGTTGTTGATGCGGTGCTACGCAAAGCGAACGTGGGGTAAGTCGAGTCGGTGGAAACGAGAGAGCAGGTTGTGATATGATGATCGTTGCGTATGCGAAGATGATAGCGAGAGTGAAGTCGACCTCCTACTGTATCTTTCGGACTCCGTAGTGCAGGTGGGAAGATGCTTGCATGAGCTGATGGCAGACGAGGCAGAGTAATAATAACCATCAGCCCGCACACACACCTGAAACGCGTTCTTCCCCTCTCCGCAAGATGCAGGGGGCTGGCGTGGCTGATGAGATCGTTACATATCTTTGACATCCGTTTCGTTGGACTTGGCGGCTCTTTTTGAGCTCTTCTTCGCCATTTCTCCTCGATGCATGAACTTTGAAGCTCTACCACATCTCCTGCAAACCTGTTTGAAGAGCGCTGGAGTCGACTCTGCTGTCGTCTCTAGCTGACGACGAAGAAACTGACTTTTGGCTGCATTCGCGGCCTTCGGAATGTATGCCTTGGCACTACGGCTGGCTTCTGGTATGCAGACACCCGTTGGAAGAGGGGGCTGGCATATCGATTTTGCATAAACGGCTCGAGCAGCGTTGGCATTTTATGCTGTCATCTTTGACTCGATCAGACCCTTATGCCGTCATCTTGATATGACTCTGGATGTTTATGCCGTCATGATCTTTCTTCGCAGCATGTCCGTAACGGCTGTCATTCTCGTTTTGGATATGACCACCAAATGAGGTCTTGGGGGACACGACTTATAGTGGAACGATAATATCATTACTGAATTGATAATAGTATAGGCGTCAGATGACGGTGTGTTGGTGAGCACTGAATCTCATAAGGTAAAGAACGCAAAAGAGAGTAATAATAGTTATTATCTGCAAAGAGAACATCTGTACATAGGAAACCTGTTCACAATCATTTTTTACAATGTGTCAACCTCCGCCATCTCGGGTATACCAACAGTAAGCAACTCGCCGAAGCGTCCGAAGATCCTGCTTACGATGCTTGTTCAGTATTATGTACCACTCTTCGCGCCTCTTCTTCCCTTCTTCTTGCTTTGCCGGCCTTTTTCGCTTGCTTGTTGTCCTTGATCCTTTGCCTCAAAGCCCTCTTCCACTCAAGCCAATTTTCCAGTTCTTGTCTCTCCTCCTCAGGCATGGCTGCCAGTCTTTCTGCCTTGGTCCTTCTCCTCTCGGCCTTTGCCCTTTTGTGCATCTTTTTGCTGTGTTCGTGCTCAGCTCGTTGTTTTTCTGTCATGTTGGCTAGTCTCGCTGCTTTTTCTGCTCGCCTGATTGCTCGCTTCTCTCTCATCCTCGTCTTTTGCTGTGCTGGTGTCTTGTATTTGTCGCTGTTATTGGGCTTTAACGATGATGCCGCCGGGATTGGCTGTGGTTCAGCAGAAACTGAGTCGAAAGAAAAAGGTCGAGCGGCGTATCTAGACAATCGATCTGCTGCTGGTTCCGGTGTTAGATTTGTTACTGATTCGATCGGGGTGGCGTCCGAGAGTGATTCGGTGGAGTCATTCCGGGTGTCATCTCTATCATTGACTCTGCTGCGGGTACGAGAGGAGACTTGATCGATCGATGATAAGCCTTCCGGCGAGGGTGACGGGATATGAAGAGTGGGAACGAACCTGGTGCCTCGTGAGGCGAGCGACGCGTCTCCAGCTGTGTCGACGAAGAACATCGGAGTCTGTTCCGGAGAAGATAAAGGTGCAGATTGATGCTGTTCCTGAAACTCCTGGGTCGTCTGGATCGTTGTTACTGCCACAGATCTTTCGACAGGCCTTTCCCTCCGCTCTCTTCCTGTGCCTCTCCTGACTTTCTTCACCTTCCCATGTTCCATGTCTTTTCTCTTCCCTTTTTTTGCTTTCTGTAGCTCCCAGTCCTCTACTGACGCTGCATTCGCGTTCTCTGCAGGCTCCCAGGTATCCAAGAATTTTCTACCATGGATGGGCTTCCACTTGATCAGGTATTTCTTTTCGCCATCGATGGTTCTCTCGTCAATGATGTCGATCAATGGATATTCTTCTTGATCCAATAGCTGCCTTTCTTCGGGCGTGGGAACTTGAGACGAGGGATCCAGAGATTGACGATGAGCTGCTCTTCGGACACGAGCAAGGTGAGGGGGTAGCTTGGGCCTGGTTGATTTGCTTGTTGATGCGCTAGAACTCGGTGTGCTTGACCCGGAGGTGGGCGCAGATGCAATCGCAGATGCGGGTGCGATCCTGGGTGCGGATGCTGACGCTTTGGCTCGAATCAGCGCTGCAAGATGAGGGTTTGAGGTTGGTGGTATATCGTCGTCGCTGTCATCACTGACGAACATCGAGTCGGAGATTCTGGATGATCGTCTTTGCGGAACAGGCTGTTCAGCTTGTGATTGCGTTACGCATGAGCTGACAGGCGAGGAGACCAGAACGATTGGCTCGCTCTTGCGTGGTCCAGCACGACGCGCGACATCTGGTAGGCATACGACAGGTGCACTCGAAGCTGGTGCGTTTGATGTTGATGCCGATGCCGATGCAGAAGCGAGCTGTTTGGCTCGGTAGGCCGCGAGATACGGATTCGAATCTGGTTCGAGTTCGTCGTCACTTATGACGAAACTGTCGGGGATGTTGAAATGACCAGGTGCAGAAGCCAGAACGGCAGAGGCGTCCTCGCGTGATTCTGTGTCACTAGCGGCCTGGGAGATGGCAGACAAGATGTGTTGCTCGTCCGGATTCTCCTGTACCTCCTGCATGATTTCGTCAAAGGTAGAGAAGTCAGAGACAAGACTCAGCTCCCGACGAGCCCCCTCGCCCAAGCCGGTCGATTCTTCCCTGATCATGTAAAATGGCTGTGAATCTGCTGTATGATTGATTCCATCCTGATGGTCCATATCAACATCAAGTTCTACTTGCTGTGCAGGAGTCTCCGCTAATTCCGCTAGTTCAGGAGATCTCAGCTCCCTCTTCTCAAATTGGTCAGCGATACCTTCTATCTGTTCGCCAACGACAACATCTGGTCGAGCAGCCTCTTCTTCGTCCTCCGACTTAGGCTCGCAAGTCGAAAACGAATTCTCTGCCAGAGCATCCTCGGGAGGGTTTCGGTCTTGTATGAACTGCACATTCTCGCCGACACTGTCCTCGTATCGGTGATCTTGATAGACGGTGGGCAAATAATTTGCTGACGACGGAGCGAGTCCAGAGTCAATGTCCATCTGAGATGATGGGTAACGTATCGATAGAGGCGCGTCCAGGTTGGGGTCAATCTCCTTCTCAGAGGTTGGTTGACATGTCAACGATGGCGTGTACGAAAGAGGCGAAATAGACGAAACTGATGTAAGAGATGGCGCGTCTAGCATAGGATCGATCTTAAGTCCGGCAGACAAGTATCGCACAGGAGGTGCTTCGTCCAGGCCAGGGTCAATCTCAGGCACCGTACCATCTTCATTGAGTGCGAGGAATGGATTTCGAGTATTTTCGCGCTCTTCCGGTTGATGTCTGAGCTGTGATGATGTTGTGTTGATGCCCGGGTTGTCACGGTCCTTCAGACTTGTATCGGTGAGCATTTTGACTTCGAGTCGGCGTAGGATTTCAGGCATTAGCAAGGGATCGTCAGTGGCCAAGCCAGTCGCAAATTCCAGAAATGGTCCAACTCCAGGTACGTATGATCGTGGCTCTATCCTCTGGAAGATCTCGGCGATTTTATGTACAGTGGGCAAGGCTCGCTGTTCAAACATTGAATGCTTATGTTGTGTTATGATGCTTGCAAGAAAATAATGTGATAACTCAGAGAACAGAGATCCGTAATCAGTTTCCGGTTTGGGTGTATCCGTATCGACACGTTTGATAGCTTCTTCGAGCCAGCCTTTGGTGATGGCCAGTCTGGGTAGATCCGTAGTATTTGACCGACCATACTGATTTGTTGCGTAAGATGTCGCGATATCAAGATTCAGCTTTGCTTTGGCCAAGACTAGTTCACAATGAAGAAGATATTGTTGCAGGGTCATATTCTCTTCGTGAGTCATTATAGAAGAGATGTAAGAATGTACCTCCTTGATGGTCTTCTCATGCTGATCTCTGATTTTGTGATATATGGACCGAAGCTCGTCGATGCGATTTGCACGCGGCGACAATATTTTGTCTGCGGTTTCTGAAAATGACGAATCTTGGTCTTCCTCCCAGTCGCCTGCGCTCGGGGTTGCAGATATCGTCCTGTGCCGAACGTTGGCCATTAGAGGAGTCGTGAGCTGTCGCGAAGTTTCGGCAGTCGTTTGCGACATGGTGACATTCGGCGTCGAATGTATAGGCTTCGTACCGTTAAAGCCATTCATGGACGTGTTCTCACGAGGGTTGTCGGACTTCGAAGGTCCAGCACGAGATTTTCTCGGCTTCCTCGGAGGAGTCACCTGGCCTCCGGCAGGCTTCCCCCGTAGGCGCGCCATGGCTGTTCCTGAGAAATTGCAAGTAAGATTGAGATGTTTTGTTTCACATGCGAACGACGGTTGGACGGTTGCCAGAATCATGATTTGGTGGGGCGTGCCCCTGCCAAGCCCAATCTCCCCCAGGTCGTAAACCATGTCAACTTTGACTTGTGTCAAACCATGTGGCACACTTTTGTTGATTGTCTGCCAAATCATGGACGACCTTTTCATCGCGTAGCTATAGTAATGCACAACAATTCTGGAGATCGAATCGTGTCCGATAAGATGCGGTGTCCTCCAGGCTCTCTCTGGATCTGTCTCTGACTAAGAAATCACTGTGCCTTTTTATGGCGAGCATGCGCTTCTACACCTTTGTGAGAGAGAGGAGTGGGAGCAGGCCCAAGGACGACGATGCTCTCTGGATCGCAGCTGTTGATAATGGAAGAGCTATCAAAATCACCCCAAGAACATACACACGACTCGAAAGCTCATGATTCCGATCATCGTAATTCGCAAGGTATAGCGAGTTTGAGGCAGTATGTCAGTAAGACGATTGTGTCGCTCACACGCAGGGCGTCCGGTGGATACGAAATTGCTTTCGGAGAGGGTGGTGAAGACATGAGCTACGATCTGGGCAATCGAGGAAGGTCGAGGAAGGCGATCGATGCTGGCAGAAGGCTTTTACTGTTAGCGAAAGAAAAACAATGACGAAAGTATGGAAGCTCACTATAGTAAGAGGACTGTTTTGGGATGAGAGTCACAGAGGCTGGGATGGAGAGAATGATATCTTCTGTGGTACCCTGTGAGATCATGACACTACTCAGCACGGTGCTTGCCATGTGTCTTAAATCTGACCAATCAGACTCTCAAGGGCCCAGTGGACTATTGGATTGGGCGATGGAGTAGGAGTATCTTTCGCAATCGACGGTTTCCATAATCTGCACCCTCGACCGTGGGATCGCTCAAAGAGGGCCCGAGCCATGACTGGAGGTCCAGTGCACAAGACACTCTACATGCCTCCATACATATGTAGCTCTTGAGACAGTCTCATTTTCTCTGTCTTGACAAACCAAAGCTCATGTTCGTCGAGTTGGGTTTGCAGTCAACATTAGAGCACCCACCGCCATTAGCATCTTATCGTAACGATAATGCTGCCGCTTTTGCTGGGACGCTCAAAAGATGGCAAGCTGAGACTCATCTATCCTATGGTGCAAGCAGAAAACCCTCGTGATAGACGAGCCGGTTGGAAAATGCTTAGAACTCTTGACCGACCAGGGAAGACCATCGCCAGCGCAGTTAGTTCCCGCAAGATACTTGCGTCTCTCGGCCGTGATCTGAAGCTTACTCCATCCTTTGGTTTGACTTGTGGAATTTTGACCGCGACTCGGACACAGGTTCTCAAGACAACATACTCCATGTCAATCGTCTATACTAAATGTCGATCATCTATACCCCATTCCAATCACCCAAATGTTCCCAATCACGATGTGAAGTCGTTCAAGATAATTGGCCCGTGCTTTTAGAGACTTGGAATGTCGTTGGGAGGTATGGGGACCGCGGCCTCCGGGGGTTGAAACTCTATAGATATATATAGTGAATTGGCCAATCAAGGTACATGCCTGATGATAGATTTAGGCACCGAGATGAACTCTATTCTCTACTGTCCGGCAACGGTTCTGATTGGCGCCGTAAGTTTATCGACTTATCGAGCCAGCCTATCAAAGAGCCAGCTGCTATAGATGGAGCTCAGTGTCTTCCAGAAATCGACATTCTGTCGACTGCTTCTACTAAGAGTCAATCTGCAACTCGAAAAATCGACCACTCGCAGCTTGCGATGCTCGCAATGACGATGTCGAGGCGACCACGCGTGGTAAATTCGAAGTACAGTAAGAATGCTTGTGGAACATGTCGGTGTGTTACAATGTACCGTGCCAGGCCTCGAAAGTCAATTGCTGACCATGAACAGCGCCAGACGGATCAAGTGCGACGAGAACAAAGAATTTTGCAACAATTGCGTCTCCACCGGACGGGTTTGTGATGGATATAGGCCTCTTATAGCGGATGCGCACAAGATCTCTTCACGACCACTGTTACCAGCACCAAAAGCTTTGACTAGCCTCGATGCCCCGAAACTTCTTGAAGACAACCATGCTAGCCACGGGTATTCCAAACTTACACGGCACGAAACTCAAACGATTTGCTTACACCGCACCGAAGTGCTCGCAGGTTGGTGTGCAGCGCCATGCCGTCAATATGCTGCCGATGCGCTAAAGGAGATCAAGCTTGCAATTGCCGCAGGCCGCTCTCCAAGCCTGGACGATTGCGTGATATCTGCCCGCGAACCCTTCCAAGCTCAGTCATCTTGAACGATGCCGAGTGTACCGCCCTCGATTTCTTCCGTCGCCTTACGATATTTCAGCTCCCATGCGCATCGTCATTCGAGACTCCCTGGGAGTTTGTGACACTAGATCTGGCTGATCACCACCCCTCGATCGCAGCAGCAGCTTGTGCTTGTGCCGCCTTGCACCGTACTCTGACTGGAGGATCCGACGATGATCGGAACCAATTTGCATTGCAGCAATACAACAAGTCCTCGGCTTTCATGCGTAAATACATTGCTGATTTAAGCGATGATGTCTCCGAGAGCGCTGTCGTTGTTGTTCTTGTGACCTGTTTGCTCTTCTTTACTTACGAGACCTTTTCTGGAGAAGACAATAAAGCCTTATTGCATCTGGAGATCGGTCTACGCATCATTCATGAGCGATTACGCCCACGAGGAACGGCTCAAGTGTCGGGTGGTAGACATCTGGTCGTAGTCGATAATGACTTGAAGAGTATGTTCAATGTTCTGGTACAAACTTTCATACGACTAGATGCGGACTACATGTTGATAGGGCATGACTACCCGTACGTCAAGATACTTCCAGGTTTTATCATTAGCACTTCTGACATCACGACAGCTTTCTACGGCCCATCTGTCCGGACCCGATTCCCCCCAAATTTGTCGATCCCGATGAAGCAAGCCTATATCTGGAAGTCATCACCGGCAACATATTCGATGTATACGACGAGCTCTTCATACGGACGTCCAAAGCTTTGAGTGAGCGGGGAGCTCTAGTCGATCTCGATGAAGACCATGAGATTTGTCTTGTGCGTGCGGCCATCCGCACAACTACTCTGAACCAGCGCCTACAGGAGGCAGTCGAGGAAAGTATACGATCCCTACAGGCTTGGGCAGAAGCATTCAGAAAGGTATCTCGAACACGCTCAAATGTTCTATCACATATGACGACCCAAATATTCTTCTTCTGCGTCTCCATATGGAACGGTACATGGCATGATGCGAATGCCTGTCTGGTCGACCGCTTTGAAGCTCAGTTCGAATATTTTACTGGTCTTTGCGAGCGGTATGTCAAGTTACATATCGCGAGAACACCGCACTATAATGTTTTCGAAGGCTGTGAAAAGAAACATACCAATCGTTTCCATACGCCTCCAGCATTTACGCTTGGCTCTGGGGTTGTGACTTGTTTGGCTACCATCGTTGAAAAGTGTCGCGCCTCCTCTGTGCGTCAGCGGTGTATTACACTTCTGCGAAAGATCAACCTGAGGGGTGTGTTTGATACCGACTACCTCGCAGCTTATCTGCAAATCATCGTTGACCACGAAGAGCAAATTGCCAGACGAGGGAACTCAGATCTTGATCCGAAGGTTGGCCTTCAAGCAAGTCATGTGCCCGAGGATGCAAGACTAGTGGAAGTCGTCATGTCGCCCGCCCAGCATCGTTCTCGGTTCGACTTCTACAAGACCAATTGTGTCAAGGCGATCTATGTGGTCGACAGAGATGGGCTGCAGCTTGGGCAGCTGACAGCCCAAGTCACCCGTGAGTAAGGGGACAGAGATGAACTGGTACTCGTTTGGTTATATAGGGCGAGGTTGTTCTTGTTCGATGGCCAGTAAACGAGATCGAAGACAAAGAAAAGCCTGGCCTACATATAACGACACCAGCTTGGATGATACAGATCATCTCTGCAAGTAACTACAACAAAGACAGATCGACTGTGATGTAACTCACTGATCTGGGATCTATGAGCATGACCATGTGCGCAATTCGAGGCGAATATTTGCACAACCTATCACTTCCGAAAGCGTGCAAGCTTGATGTGCAGTCATTAGCAGTTGCTTCATGTGCTTCACGAGTCGCACCGGGATCAGGATCCTCATGACAATTCAGCTGAAGTAGAATATCCTTCGTTCGTTGGCACCGTCCAGGGACTTTGGTCCAAGCTTCGGATTCCAGTGCTTCCCGAAAAAGCCAAACCCGTTGGATCTGCTCGTTGAAAAAGCCACTGACACCCAGAAGGATCGCCTTGACCCGTGCTTTTGCATCTTGCTGACTGTTATACAGTTCAACGATCATGATGTGACTACTTATGAACTGTAAGCCAGTGACTACGGGCCTTCTTATCTACCTCTTCGTTGCACCTCAACCAAAGCCTTTTCTTTATCCACGTCACTACTAGAACTTCTAGCATGAGAGTTTGTTTACCTTTACCATTCTTTCTGATCGCTATAGTGATGCACGTAGCTGCAGACTTTTGTATTTCTCTGACGTTGGAGAACAAGGATGATGACCGTCCGAGAGCAATGATATATCGCGGAAAAGCTGCCTGCGAGGGTTGTCCAGAGTCGGTCGAGACTCTTCTCAAGCAAGCCTATCCGACCATCGACATTATATTCGCTGGCCCCGACGAAGCAACTCATATCAATTCCGAAACTCTAGGTCAGGTGGAAATCTTCGTTCAGCCTGGCGGCCCAGGTATGTCAGTCCCGATCACCCCTTACAGTGAGCTGTCAATGTCTGCATACTAATGCAGCTTGTATAGATCTTGATAGAGCATGGCAAGAGGCCAAATCGTATGCCCCCGATGTGCGCGCCTTCGTTGCTAACGGCGGTATCTCCCTTGGATTCTGCCTTGGTGCCTTTCTTGCAGGACCACACCAAGGCTTTGGTCTCATCCCCGTGGGCGACAGGGTTGTAAGAGAGATCGAGAGACCGAACTCTCAGGTTGATGGTATTGAAGATACTGTCATTCAAGTCGACTGGACATTTTCGACTAGCAAAAAACGAGGTACTAAAGACAACAATCGCTGGCTCTATTTCCAAGATGGCGCCACAATCATTCTATCTGACGGCTCACCAACGATTGTTCTCGCGCGATACTCTTCAAACCACGATGTCGCTGCCACGCTGAATGCTTACGGTAGCGGCTGGGTGGCAAACATCAGCCCTCATCCGGAAGCGGATCAAAGCTGGTGTAAGTTCGAGATCTAGGAGTTTTCCCAATGATTATTGACGCTTACACAAGTGACACCAGATGACCTCGCCGAAATTTCGAATCCCGAAGGTATACAATACGACATTGGGATTGATTTCGTCAGAGCGGCTGTAATTCGTGCCTTCAATTGCTTCCATCATCGAAAGCATACCGAGCTTGAAGTTTTGAGAGACCTGATATCTGCTGACGAAGGTTGAATAACATGCTAGTCTTTGTACATGAAAGCTATCTCTCATTCACCTTGTGCTTTGTCCTAGCATTTCACGATGTTTGATGACTTACTCTTCCTTCCAGTCCCACTCTCTATATCCACTTTCCACAAGATGTGTATAGAATATTGTCAAACAGAAACTATCCTTCATGAGATCCGGTTGCATAAAACGCTTGACTTGCTACATTCTCCATTTCACTCTTGTCAGTTGGGGAAGGTATTCGTAGAATGGCCTTTGCGCGCAGTCTTCAAGAACCGAGAGAGACAATGTCATCCTATAACGTTCTTCAATGCTATAATTATCTGGTCGTTGAATATCAGGCAGACGCATAATAGACTTTCGGGACCCTCAACGGCGATCAGGACTCGGGCCGGCATGGACTCGCCTCTGATTGGGCGGCTCGATAATTCTGCTACCAAGTTAGGCAACGCTTTTTTAAGGTTACAAGGCGAAGGTCGTGGTTATCATTCAACAAAAAATCCCTAATTATATCATTCAGCGCAAGCTGCTACCCAGCATCCTCTGTTTTAAGCTTGTCCAAACAGTTGTTCCGTTTCGACTTTCCATCCTAGGACTCAGCGATACCAAGCTATATCACTCCACTTCGAATCTGCTTCCAGATTTACCAACCGACAAAAACGAACCAAACATCAACCAACAAAGTCTACGGCACAACAGCTTATCCGATATGGTGAATCTCTCGACATCGCACTACACTTGAAACTAATGCTTATTACAGATGTCGCACGCACAAAAGACTACAGGTCCCCAGTCGAATTACGACAACGCAATAGGCTACCTCGATTACGTTCGTGACACACGGCCGGATGTCTACGATGAATTTCTCAGGATCCTAAAGGACTACTATCAAGGCACAATTGGTACCGGAGACTTGACAGCCCGAGTTAGCGTTCTGTTCGATGGAGATGCTGAGCTGATGCAGCGCTTCGAAGCTTTCTTGCAGTAGGATGCTTGTCGTTTTGGTTGTCGACGAAAGGCGCAAAGTCTTGATGTATAAGGAGATAGAAGCAAGGATGGGACCTGCGTGTCATGCCCTTTTTGGAACACTCATGGAAGCGATGCATCACCGAGCTCCCAAAGTATAGCATACACTATTTGCTTTCTGTAATCTTGAATGGAACTTTCGAGCTTAGCGTCGTCGGCGAAGACATTGATCACACCCATACCGTTCCAGCGTCGTTGTTCAAGCCATCAAGACTATCCATGAGATCACTAGCTAGTTTCTGCTCGGTATTTTACTCTACTAGTCTTATTACATTGGCTGAAGTAGCTACAAGCCCAATCAACTCGAAGGGTCTCAGACAAAAGGCTAACCAACGAATACATGGCTTGATTATATGAGCGCAGAACAAGCAACCAAATTCCATCATGCTCGCTTTTTGAAGGCTATGGAAGCTCTGTCTACCGCTAACCCTGACCGCCTAGCCTCCATCCTCACGACGCCCGCCGGACTCTCCCTGGAACCGTAAAGAAGGTTTGTACTCCCAAGGCAAAGGCAAAGTCCCTTTGTACTTACGCCCGTTCTTGCCCTTTGCACGTGAGATGTAGTTCATCATGACGAAGCCCACAGCTCCCTCTTCGTTCCTCTGGCGCTTGCGTTCCTGCCATATCCCATCTGACTCTGACGGGTCGCGAACGCAACACTCACCAAAGTCCAAGTAGAACACATGGTACAGACTTTCCTCGCTTGGTCGAACGATTGTGTTTCTGGGTTTGACATCGAAGTTGATAAAGTCGTGTTCAGCAATTTCCCTGATGATCTCGATCGCCTGGTCACATACAGACGCCCAGGCAGACTCGGGCACCTCTGTGACAAGATCACTGAGGGGAAACCCAGATATGTGTTCCATGAGAATGGCTCTGATTTCGGTGTAGTGAGCGAGGCTTTCATCTTTCTCCATGGCGGCGTGCTGGGGGGGTAATCGTACATCTGCGAAGATAGTTGGGACGTGGACTCCTTGCATATCGACAAGCTGTTCGTATACCTTGAGCTCGACTTCGTGGCTCTGAGTTGATTTCATGTAAGCCAATGCCTCCCGTCCCTCCACACCCCATTGCGCATACACCGATGACACCCACGCTCCGTTCTCCTCACATTCTGCGAGAAAAGGAGGCAAGAGGCCCCCGCGCAAAAAGGTAGCGAACTGTTCTTCGCTTGCTTTGGTCGCTGGGCCTGTGCTCAAGGACTTGCGCAGTTCAAGAGAGTGTTGGCGATCGTACACTTTCAAGATCATTTTTTGGGCAGGGATTCCTGTACTTGGTTGCTCCAGCTCGACCTTGAGAACGATCGACATCATGGAAGGTTGAATGACATCGGTGATTCGGACCTGCAATTCTTTCATATGGTCGTCCATTTGAGGTATTGATCCTTTGATTCCATGGCGAGAGATCTTGAGGGTCAATGTTTCTCCTTTGGTGTACGGGCTTTGCATGATTAACAACGAATGATGTGATGTAACGGCATGTGTGTGCTCTAATCGATGCTAACTAGGTTTGCGATTACATGCGGTCGCGAGAAAGGGTCGGGCTCGAAGAATCCGAACTAAGTGTTGCCACGTTGTGGAGGATGTGGTTCTCTTGAAATACGGTTGTCGAAATCCTGATGAGTCAGACGGAGGTGAATTTAGCTGACCGTTCTTCCCCTTGACCAGAAACGTCCCCAAGGAAATGTCAACCATAGACCACCTCTCATAGCATGGTCCATGTAGTGGTGGTAGTGCCCAACTCTGCTCAAGTGACTCTCACATATGATCGGCTGACTGATCAACATTTATTTTGACGGAAGTTCATGGTCCATTTCTCGGTCCGAGTACAGCCGGCCGTAGCACACCCGTTTCGGCTCGCCCTTTCGCACTACTACTATCACTCGCATCAGTGACATCACAAGACCGTGAAAGACGCAAACAGAAACAAGCCTCCGAAATGCACATTTCTGTCTAGGCAACAGGAATGTTTCGTACAAAACTCACTGAACTACGACTCTCAGCGCATACCTCCAATTTGCCAAAGGAGCCATTTTCACTTCATAGGAAAAGGAAAGAATAAAGAATGAGTACTGATGGCAGCACAGACAAAAGCAAGGGTGAAGACTGTACACAACTCGCAGCAGGGCGTTGATTGGGATTGTAGCTAACTAACTGGAACGAGATCCAGAAAGAGTGCCGAGAATGACACCGAAAAGTGCAGAGAGAGTAGACTGTACGTGAGTTGCGGCGCAACGTTGTGTTTGCATCTGATTGTGCAAGGAAGGGGTAGTGTTCTGGATCTGTTAGTAACTGACCCAGTCGTTGATGGATGAGTACTTACAGAGACACAGGTAGTGACCTCGCAATGAAGTAGCACGATAGTGTACTAGTCTCTCATGAACTTGTAGTGTCCATTGGCTTGAGTCTTGGTGTAGTAGACGTTCTCGAACTTGTGGACTGCTTTGACGCGGGTCTTGGTATGGATCTGAACATCAGGGTTGATCATGTCGCCAGAACTGCCCTTCTTGGCGGCGAGGACATCAGTAGACTGAGTCTCGCAGTAGGGAATTCATCTGAGTCCAATCAGGTGAGACTCGAGGGATGAACATTGTCTAGCTCATACTTGTCAGATTTGATAAGAAGCCGTGGGAATCATCAAAGAAACATACCCAGGTAAGGGAAGTCGTAGTGACCCTCTTGAGTCTCATCGAGGAACTGCTTCATGTCCTCAAAGTCGACGCGGTTGGGGATGTTGCGCAACATGATGGTGGTGCGAACACCAATGCCCGCTCTGGTCTTCTGCGAGGCGTTAGTACAAACTTGACCAGAGCGCAAGAAGTTACGCGCTTGTTGGACGGGTCTTGCAGACCCCGCAGCATAGCTGGTGATGAACTCAGGATCGAAGTCCATTGAGCCATATGCTTTAGATAGCTGATAATCGCTTTTCGAGATGATGAAAAAGATTCGAGAGATCCCCAAGTCTGAGAGTGTGTCGGTAAGATGGTAAAGAGGAGGTTCTGTTGAAGCCAACCTTGGGTGGTGCATTGTGGTGTCTTGGTAAAGTGATGGAAAGCTTGGGTGGAGATACGCAACAACAAAGTGACTTGATCATCCAGTCTTTGATGCGACACGCCCAAAACAGTGGAACTTCACGTAGATATATTGGTAAGATTCACTTGTGTTCTTCCCATGTACAAATATGTATCTCACGGACAGCTATGAGATGCACAGTCTATTCGGTAGACCAAGTTTGGGATAAGCTCATTTTCACTTTTACCACTGCTACAAACGTAGCGTGACAAGACTGATCTCGATATGGAGAAGCACTCGAGGGTTAATCCTCAGGGGTGGCACTGAGAAGCTGCCCCCAAAGGAAGACGCTCAAGCACGATCTGCTCAGCGAGTCTGTTTTGTCCAGATAGGTGTGCAGTGTCACGACTCCAGTTTTACGACGCTCAAACGAGCTGATTCACTTCTTTCATTTCCACCAGCATCAATTGAGCCTTTCAGGTAACAGTGTCTTTGTCTCGGCCTTTGTTTATGAAGTGGTAGACGCACATAAACATTGCAGGGTGTAAGCCGAAATCTTCGACAACTCTCAGATGAATTCTTCTTGATTTAACCGAAGTTATTAGTATCAAGAATACTGTAGCACCACGAGTGGTGCATGAGTGTATTGGTGGCGGTAGTCAGCGTGAGCGCCGCGAAAATTCAGGAAGCCACATCTGCACCTGCCGAAAAAAGTCGTAGAGTTTTTACAACCACATAAGACTGACTCCCTTCGTCAAAGATATGTGGAAGACATGCCAAAAGACGGCAAAAGATGATTCCGCTGAGGCTCGAACTCAGGACCGCCTGTGTGTTAGACAGAAGTGATAACCAACTACACCACAGAACCAATTGATGCCGGCAAATCAATCACTATAGTATATGATCAGCGAATGCTACCGATACACTATCACGTCAGACGTTGCGCCTGGTCATCTCACATCCCAAACATTCACATCCTCGACGCTGAATACTTCCACCTCCCCTCAACTCCCACATCGCACCACAATCCAAGCTCTCTCAAAGCACAATTCTTCTGTGCTGCCGTCGGCGCCATGAAGTCCAAGAAGCTCAAGGAGCTCGGCAGCAAGCACACAGGTGCTCGTGTCTTCAAGATCACAGTTGTGTACCCACCTTCCGCACACTGACCTGCCTATTCAGCAGTCAACCACCCTGATACCTGTGTATTCTCCGACGCTCGGCCTTCCAGCAACGACAGCTGCTCCGGTAAGGCTCCCACGTAAGGGGGTCGGACTCGGTCCTCAGAGTCGTGAGTTCCTCGAGTCCAGACTATGTGCCGAGTGTCATAATGATCTGGCAGTCGTTTTTCGACCTCAATATCTAGGAGAGAACGAGTCAGTGGCACAGGTGATTCTGGCTATGGGGCGCAATATGAAGATTGGAGACGCAATCATGGTTTACTCTTTAGATCGATGGAAAGTATTATAACGCCTGAGAGGCTTGATGATATGCTCTAGCTCAGCTCAATGCAGCAGAACCACAAGGCATTCGTGTTTAGATGACTCTTTGCTTTCTTGCGGTGTATTGTTGCGGAAAATGCTCACAGCAGCGACCAAATGTGTCTGCGGCGAGTTTTGAAAGGCAGACATCCTATCCCTTGTTCTGCTGTATCAACCACGAACATGTATCGACTCGAGTCCCGATGTGTCGTCCGCTCTCTTCCTCTGAGTGAATACTGCACATGATACTTCTTCCATCGTAGTGTGCTAAGTGTAAACCCCTTCCAATACATAGCATGAAGGGAGATAAAAGATGTTGTAGAGAAGAAGTGGCTCGATCTGGTCTCTTTCCAGTCGGCGCTGTATTCGCAGGGAAACTGATGGTGCTGAGTGGAGGCCCAGGGTCAAAATACGTTCCAGAGCTCGTTTCTTGACGTCCGATCGATCAGGCGAAATTTTCGAGCGAAGAACATTGTAATTGACCATCGCTTCGATCACACCTCTTTTGCTACTTCCCTTCGCGCACGTCGCAACCAGCACACGCGAACATCCTGCTCGCGCACCGTTATTCGCAATGCCGCCCAAGAAGAAGAATAAGGCCGCACCCAAAGCCACGGCAAAGACTATCAAGGGCAACAAGACCAAGACCAACAAGGTGAGTTTGACCACTGCTGGAGACACTTCTCAGGCATGACACTAACACTAAACAGCACTCTACTCCTATGTCTGCACACGACAAGACCTTCCCCTTCCTGGAACTTCCTCTCGAAGTCCGTCGCATGATCTATCGCCATGCTCTCGCCTCGCCTGAACTCGGGATTGGCCAGCGTCGTGCCCTGCGTTACGATTCAACCCTCCTTCGCTACAACAGATTCGCCCTGGTGGACTTCACAGTCAACCACTTCTCTCTCTTCGCCACTTCCAAACAGATCAGAAGCGAGATCCAGGAGTCTGGCGCCATGTCCGAGCTCTCCTTCAAGATCACATCCACCATTGCCCTTGAAGGTTTCCTGGGCTACCGCAGTGGCTACCCTGGAGAAGCAAGAGACAAGATCGACGACCGGATCTTGTTCATGCTGCAGAAGGCAAAGAGCATCAAGATTTGTATCGAGAACCGCCGCAATGACTGGGATGCACCCATGCGCACGGTTGGCTGGCTCGGAGCTACCCTGGAAGATCCTACCACCGTCAAGCTCATCGACAGCGCCGGCAAGGAGGAAATTCCTAATGGAGTGTTCCAAGATGCAGTCACTCGTTGGCAGGCCTTCGCGCAGACACTCTTAACTAGAGCCTCATGAACGCACCGCAGGAAGTAGAGATTGAGGCAGTCGGCAAGGGAGAAGGCTAGCCTGAGAGACGTTTATGGGGCAAGACGTAACGGTTCAAAGAGGCTCAACTACCATGTCACTTCGCTCGTACTTGTGATATTCACGCCATAGACCTTGATGAACCCATCCAACAAAGGAAAGCTACTATACAAGTGTTCCACCCCCACGTACTGCGGTTGATCAGACAAGTCCCCAGTGCAAGAATATGAGAATGGAAGACTCTTTGCACCCTCAAGCCCCAGTATTCCTCTTCCAATGCCTCCCTCTTAACTAGAAGTATCATGTAGAAAGACAGCTTTGAACGAGTCGACTTCCTCGCCGAGCGGATTGCCCGAGTGTCTACCAGAGGTGGCAAAGTAGTGGTCATCACCGAGAAGCGTTAGGCTGGAAAATTGGATGAGGCTGTCATGAAGTCGTTGGCCTGTCTCAACTATTTATGCAGCCTGATAGCCGGGCTGGCCTTATTGTCAGAACACCCAGGCAAAAAGCTTCTGGATGTCTGAGCCAGCGAGCGACCTCTCAGAGACTCCGAGGTGCTTCGTACTTCTCGAAAGGGCGTTCAGCCAGTTGTGTGATAACGGGGGTTCAGGTCCTTGAGCACGTCAAAGTGGTCGTTGCGAGTCTCAAGAGTGGACTGTAAGGCACAAAGAGTTCTGCCCGGCATAACTGAGACTGGGGGCTGGTGAGCTATGGAAGGAGTTGATGGTTACACGCTCCTTACATTGACCTCTCGTGGTGCCGGTAGGATCAACCGAGTCCCCGTTGCAATTGCCTTGGTCCGAATCGCCGTCTGCCCTGTTGCACCTAGGCGTCAGCCGAGTTGTGGTCAAAACACAGAGGTGTGGAACCTACAATATCGAGCGCAGGTCTTTCTTCTTCTCCCTCTCCGCAATAGAGGAAGGTCTTGATCTTGTGCCGGATGTTGTACATTTGCGCGTCTTCGTCGTGCTGGAAGTTTGGGCACCGCTATTTGCACATTGTGTAGTATGAATCGGTCGTGAGTTTACCTACCTGAACAGCGAGGTCAGCGGACTGGGAAAGGTCAGTAGCCACAGGAGTAGTCACAATGTCAGCTGTGCTTGCAGTGTCAGAAGTAGTTCTTCGGTCAACAGGAGAAGGCTTGTTGACAATGCTCGTCCTGAAGGCGGATGTGGCCGAAAAGGAGGAGGGTGATGATTTCTCGAGACACTCAAGTCCTTTGGTACTTTTGCTGTCAGAGAGTAGATTTTTTGCTCACGACTTTTCTTTGTCCCACTTCTCGAGACAATACACGTTCAATGTGATTCTTTGTGAGACAGTCGCAGTGTTCGCTGTGTTAGGCATCGAGTTAAAGTAGGACCACTGCTCGTTTCTCTGACCAGAATCGACGACCTTGAACTCTAGGTTCGCTCGTCGAACGATGATCTCAGACCCAGATTCATAGATGAGATCAAGAGCCTGCCGTACTCAGTCCTGGGTGTCGAGCGTTTTTACTCACAACGAAAGACACGATGAGTGTGAAAGGAGAATGATGAGGTCCCCGAGACACTCGAGGCGATAAGTGATGTTGTTACCAGCAACCAGACTCTCTTTCTACCACCGTTTCTTCCCTTGTTACTCGAAGACAAAAGGTATGAGCCGTTGCTGCGATTCTGAATGGCACCTGTCATCTGTTCATCGCACCCAGCGGTGTCGTCGTGCTGCTCCTCTTGTAGTCGAGTATTGTGGAATGCTTCGAGTAGGCTATCCACCTATCACTCACTCCGAAGAGTATATTGCTCTTGGTCTTGGTCGATAGCATGGAGTTCGTGGATGGTTCTCCTCCAAAGGGCAGTGTGGTAAGAAAAGAGAATTGTCAGCTGGCGAGTAGGCTGAAGCTCTTGCTGCTTCTGTTGTAAGGAGATAGATTCGTCTCCTGCGTTTCTTTGTTGACTCCTCTCCAAACATGCGAATCAGGCATGCGTGTGATTCAATCGATACGCAAAGCGAATCAAGTTCGTATCATCGAGTGAAATTGTCATGCCGCTTGTCGTGTGTTTCTGGTGCGTCGAGCGGACCAATCACCACCTATCAACCAGACCCAGTAGTTCAATGGCAGTATGATCGAGAGGATTGAGAGCATGTTGGACTAGTCCCTCGCCAGTGGCAAAAAGCTTTGTCGACAGTGGTGCTCATTGAGAAGGTGGTCGTTGAGAAGAAGGGCGAGAAGACTGGGAAGGTATACAATGCTCTTGGTGCTGCTGTCCTCACAGATCAGACTCTTCCTCTATTACTCTCTGTGCTCGTCTCTCGGAAACAGAAAAGGCAACTGACGAACGTGTACTTAACGAAGACCACCGGGCTATTCATTGTGTCGAGCAGTGTCGTAGTTCTGCTCGTCGTGTATCCTTGGCGTTGCGTGGTGCGTCGAGCGGACTCTTCACCTACCACTTTCTCCCACGCCCGCGACCACTTTTCAACTCTTTCAAGAACGCTGGACCATCTTCACACCTTGTCAGAATCATCTCTGCCGCAACAATGGCACCCAAGAAGAAGAAGAAGAATGCCCCTCGCAAGCATGCAGGTCGTGCCCGCGTTGACCAGAAGGCCACAAAAGTGAACAATTTCGTGCCCTTGTAGACAACTTGACGGTGTTGCTGACTTACCTGATCAGAACCCAACTCAAAACGATCCCGATGACGATGAGCCCTCAACTTCAAGCGTCAACGAGACCGGTAAGGGCAAATCATGCGCGAATGCCTTTCTGACTCCGTTGACATTCCGATCAGACGCTGTCGTTCCCGTCACGCCCGAGAAGAAGAACTTGCTGTTCACACTTCCTCTCGAGCTACGCATCAAGATCTGGGGCCTCGTTCTCAGCACTGGTGATTTCCACGAAGAGACCCAGTCGCACATGTACAAGATCGGCGAGCGCAGACAGCAGCGCCGCCACAACATCCACTCTCGCATCCACAACTACACACTGGACAACATCAAGTACAACCACTTTGCCCTCTTGCAGACTTGCTGGACCATCTTCGAAGACATTACGTCCTGCGTCAACATCACGGCCTCGTTTTCCTTCGCCAACGCCGAGGTCCTGGCTACCTTCGCTGCCGGCCCTCTCGCAACCCCCTACTGCTTCACTCGTTCTCGGGACAAGAACTTCGAGGACTTTGCTATCAGTACCCTTGACGAGGCTTGGTATCTTGACGCTGGCAACCTGCGCATGCTGGCATTCGCCAAGGTCCTCAAGGTTGTGGAGCCGGGTAGATTCAAGAGCGTCGAGGACATCTTGGGACGTGCGATCATCTCAAGAATCGAGGAGCGTTATAATTACTTCAGATGAGTGTGTTGAGGTCATCGCCGTCTTGCTAGAAAGGCAGCAAAGGAGAAATCACAGGAGATAGGGTACTGCTGCAGTAGCAGGGAATCAAATTCGTAGCGGAATCAACGCCCGACTTACTCGTTCCAACTATCATTGCCTTCTGTTTTGCACTAATTCGTTTCCGTATGCTAGATCTCGAAACACCCCTACTCCTCCTATATTCCTTCAACGGGGGTATAGAGTGAAACATTGACTATGGAAATGCACGATCACTTTCATGGTAGAGGCGTATCAAAAGAGATTCGAGTTGATGTCGCTTTTCGTTGGGACTCATTCATCTCTTGAAGTTACCATGTATTTCCATGGCTGTACGTGTTGCCAGCTTTACAAACGGGGAGGTACTTGTATGTATGGCGTGTAAACACAAAGACTCGAGCAAGAGCGACGTCCTACTTAAGAGAACGGAAGCGGAGTGATTGAAATTGATTCTCATGTATCTTACAGAGGCCGAGAGACCTATCCGGTAGGAAGCAATGGATTGTGCAGGCTATGATATCCAAAGATATCGAGTGTTACGCAAGAGCTAAAGTGATTGCTGTAAACTCTACATGGAGGACTTTTGACGCTAAGCCTCGAGGATCGGACCGATAGCAAAACTCACTCGGTACATCTTGTCTTTATTTATGAGCGACATCAACATTGTGTGAGAGGATGGTGAACTGATGAGATTGGAGGGGATTTATATAGGCTCGATGAGGCTCTTTACATGCAGGTTATATTTCATGACTTCAGAATTTTTGATAACAATTGGTTCTGTGGTGTAGTTGGTTATCACTTCTGTCTAACACACAGGCGGTCCTGAGTTCGAGCCTCAGCGGAATCATTGTTTTGTCTGTTTTGCGCGATGTGTTTCGGTTAGCGTTCGATCGCTGGTTGTGCTGGAATCATCGTTTTCGCCATTTCCCAGGTCTCTTTCTGTCCTAAGCAAAATATGGATGTTGAGACATTGAAACCAGAAAAAGTTTTTCCTAGAATTTTGGAAACAACAGCTCGGGCAGAATCAGTGTTCTTTTGCTGTATTTTTCCAGCTTACTTTTTGCTCTCCAAAATATATTCAGTGTCGAAGGATCATTGGCAGAGATCTTTTCTGGACGTTTTTCGAGACTACCGACGCTTGCAGCACTCTTGACGAGAGGTGAGACCTTGCTCGAGGTCCGCTTGCCAGAATTGCACCAGCATAGGCTGTGTATCCTGCCGCCTCAACAAACAATGAGATCAAGAGACAAGTATAGCAATACAACAAGAGGATAGATACAGAAACACGGTATTCATTCACTCACGCGGACACGAAAAAGAACGATAGGATTTGGAGAAGGGGAAGAAGAAAAATGTTAGAAAAGCAAGGAAAAAAATGAATTAGTCTATGGAGTCAAGCCTCGTGTACCTGCACGAATGTTGGATGGCGAAAAGCAAAGAACATCAAGGCAACTCCACCCAACCGAGAGGCCCAGCAATCTGACGAGCTTTGGCGCGCTGGACCAAAGTCTCAGATGCTTGATAATGAACTTCACAAATGTGTTTGTAGTTGTCATTCGCGGTAGTGAAAGTGCAGCTGCAGTAAGGGTGCGGGCAAGGATAAGTCTTTGACACTTGAGCCTGATCCAGTTTCTTGTGGAATATAGATGCCGCTGTGGGTTCGGCCTCATTTTCTTTGCTGTCATTTGTGAAGACGGAAGCAGCGACAGTACGAGATTTTGGCGAAGGTGAAGTCGTAGGAATTCGTGATCCACCTCTCTTGACCCAAGCCATTGCTTCGCTGATTTTGGCAGCGTTGCGTGCAAGTATGATGTCGTCCCTTGGATTCTCGTGAACAGGTCGATAAACCCCGTTGCGAGTAGCCTCACGATTGAAAGCAATCCCAAAAGCGCCGCTGCTGATCTTGAATTCGTACTCGATCCACTTGATAGCACTCCTCATACGGTAACGGAGGGTCTGCTTGACAAATCCGAGTGCACACAACTTCTCGTAGAGCTGAGAGTTGTCGTAGTGTAGTGCAACTTTCAGAAGATTATTGTTGTGGAGACGGTCTGGGTGATTTTCGAAGATTTCCTTGGCTGAAAGGTGGGAGGGGAGAGGGATGTTGGTCATTCGAAACGCGCCTTTGCGGCTACCGCCCGACTTGCGTGTTTTGCAAGGTTGAGCAACTAGTGGAGACTTAGCGACGGGGTGCTGGATCGGGGATAACGGAGATGATGGGTAGCCAATCATCTCAGCGTCACTGGAAGAGTCGAAGTCATATGAGTCGTTGTTGCAAGACATGATTCTGGTGTTTGTTAGGTTGATTTGTCAGTTGTGTTGGTCAGAGTGGTGTTTCTGGTGATATGCATCTCGAGCGGTGACTGAGTCGACTAAATACTTCCAGTTCTAGCGAACAATCGACAAAGAAACACCAAACGCATAGCAAGCTCACAAAGTAGTAACACAATGCTGAAAGAACAGCAGCGGAGGACAAACAATGCACAAAGAGCTTTGGGGCATTGTTGCCTTTGTGAGACTTGAGCAGTGACCATACAGACGAGGAATCATAGATACTCGACTGCATGAGTAGACTTGGTGGACGCCCAGACAGCGAAGAGTCTCGTCTGTATGGGGAGCCCGAAAGCGAGATATATGCCGTCGACGCAGTATGTCGTGAAGACGCCGCGGTAGCAACCTTCGACCGGGTCGCCGGTCTCGAGGTCCTCAGAAGCCGAGACAGATTGGGATACCAGCTGCCCGGACATGGCTCAGGCTAACACTGTGGATAGGAACTCTCGGGTGTTGTCCAGAAGTCCAGACCTACTCGATTGCTATGTCCTTAGTTCAGCGGTAGAGTGATGGACCATGATTGAGATAAGACCTTCCCGAGTCACCGTTGCCAAATCCAGGAAAGGTGCAATTGACCAAGCAAGCAAATATCGCAACCGAAAGACAGGTCAGCTGGTAGTTGAAATCCGTGACCAGAAGCCCATTCAATCAATCGATACTTGTGAACGACGAATAGTGGTCACGATGACTTGGTACTGTTGACCGTCAAACCGAAATTGGGTCCTTCGAGGAAGCCGTAGAGCAAAAGAGGTCCATGGCTTGCAATCTGGACGATGCCGTGGACGACATTTAGAAGCTAGTAGGAAGTGGTGTGTTGGTCCAGTAGTAGAAATTTGATCGTAGAGAGGAAGCGAAGCGAGAAACGTCGTCTCCAGCTCTGCCCTACCAATAAGCAGGAACACCTGGAGCAAAGAGGTGCGGATGCTGCTGCTGAGTCTGCTGCAAATTTTGCTGATTTTGCTGCAGAGCTTGTTGATGGATTTCCCGAGGTTGTTGGAGCATCTGCTGTTGTTGCAAAAGCTGCTGGTGATGCTGATCCCCTTGCACCGATCTCGTCTGGTTCTGCAACTGCACCTGCAACTGCGCCTCTACCTCATCGCCCTCATCTCCATCATCACCAACATCCACCATCACCTCCTCCTCTTGGCCCCCATCGACCTCTTGCACCCCGACGTCCAAATCCTGTCCCTCACCCCCACCACCAACCCTAAACTTCTGCAACTCATTAGCGACATCCTTATCACTGAACAATCCCTCTGGGAACAACGCTCTCAACCTCATCAACGCCTCCTTCCTCTTCATCCCTCGCTCCGCACACTCTCTGATCGCCACCTGCACACCCTCCACCTCTCTCGCTCGCCTACGATGATTCGGCAACGTCCTCACATCAACAGGCGGATGGTTGTGAATCGCCGGATCGGTGTCTCCCCAGCGAATCTCCCACGCACCATCCGGGTTTTCCTTTTCCACCGCCCAAGCCCAGACGCGAGAGCTGCAGCCTTGCTTCAGGCTGCTCTTGTCGCGTTTGCGCTGTTCGTCGGTGAGGTGGCGCGTGTTTTTTGGTTTGCCGCCGAGCACGCAGGCGATGTGCCATTTGTAGTATGCGGCATTGGGCAGGATTGTTTTGCGACCGGCTTTCTGGGAGGTGGGTTTCACGCCTGCTTTTTTTACCACGTCGAAGCCGTTGTGGAGGGTGTGGTTGTGGCAGAGGGAGAGTAGATGGGTGAGTGAGGAACCGCGGAGGCCTGAGGGGATGGGTTTGATGTAGTAGGTCTCGGCGTCTTTGATGGTTGTTGAGGGGCGAGTGTGGGAAGGGGTGGTGGTTGTTGTGGGGGTTTGGTGGGACGGTGTTGATGTTGTTGTAGTGGCAGGGAGGGCTGAGGGCGGTGGAGTGGGTGTGCGGGCAGAGGGTTGATGGAGTTTGGCGATGAGTTCGTCGTCAAAGTCCATGTCTGCGACGCTTTTTCTGCAAGCTTGCGACGTGAAGGAGTCGTTGATGAGTTGGGCATAACTTCGCAGGTTGACTGGTATAGATGACTGTGGGGAAGAACCTCGATGCATTCGAGTCAGCATTTCTGTCACTCGGGAAACATCTTTTGGCCAACTTTGACCCGACTCTCTTCCCCCCTCGACGACACCATCTTCTCGTACTCGACCAAAGACAATCGGAGTGCTGCCTCCGACTAGGATGCCATGTAGAGATATGGGCTTTATCAAATGCTGTACTGCCTACCTCGAAATCATCCTTCCAAGACCTCACGAGTACAAAAGAGCAAAAGCCACAGTCAACAGGATTGAATGCACAAAAATGCTTTGATATTGGTAAAAATGACTAGAAGTCTGCATGCTATCGATGATTTCAACGCTCGCCAGTAACGCCACTGCTAAACCATGATGCCAATGCTCGTGAACAATGCAATCCAAAGCGATTCATGCGAGCAAGATCGAACCTTCCTCCTTCCCTTCCAACTCGTACAAAAGAGAAATCCCTCGGCTGCTCAAATGACTTTGGCCTTGCCTTTCCCTTTGCTGCTTTTCTTCGTCTTGTTCGGCTGCTCTCCATCTGTGTTGGCCGGTTCGGTAGCATTCATCAGATCTGTCAGCCAGTCCGTTGGTGCCTCTGTTGGTGCCACTGTTTCTTGCACTGGAGCTGGTTGCTCTGGCTCTAGAACATGTTCCGCCTCTGCGTTTGCTGTGGTATCCACTGGCGTCGCTTCTTGTGTGACTTCAGCCTCTGCTTCAGCCTCTGCTTCAGCCTCTGCTTCAGCTTGCTTCTTTGCCAACTTTTTGGCTGCAAGCTCTTGGGCCTTCTTCTTTGCTTTTGGGATATACGGTTGACCTTTTGGCTTGGGATTGAACCTCTGCTTCTTCTTCTTTGGCGGAGGTTTGACAGGAGCAGCTTGTTCAGGACTAGATTGAATGGCTTCTTGTTGTGGCTCAACGACGTTCCATCCCGCAACCATGTCCATTTCGTTGCTGATTCTCTTTTGCCGATCTTGATCAGATTCCTCGCTGCGGTCTGGTTTAATGAGTTCTTTGACGTCTTCTTCGGCCAGGATTTTGGAGGTTTCTTCGTCGCCAGTGATATGGGCGACGTAGCCCAGCCATTGGGTCAACCATTCGTCGTTGACTTCGCCTGATGCAAGTAATTTGGGATTGGTGCCGGCAGGGAAGACCGGAGGGTTGGGTTCGGGTGGAGTGGCCTTTGCCTCTTCGATCAAAGTCGAAATTGGAGTAGGGTCAGGAGCCGTTTCGGAGATTTCTTCAAGCACATGCACAGGATTCAATGTCGACCCAACGACTGTGTTTGAGGGACCATCAGATGCTGGAGCAGGCAGGCTGTGACGTTGACGCTTTGCAGGTCTCGAATCTGCGTCTTCTTGTCGTGCTGGGGGGAGGGTTGTTTGCCGCCTCGATCGTTTGTCAATCAGAGCAGGCTTTGCATCAATCTGCAGACGCTTCAACTCTCGATCCCTCTTGAGGGCCACTTTCTCTTCCTCTTCCTTCTTTCTGGGATCTTGCTCGTCATTGTGATGGCGATCTTCTTCTGCCGTCATGTAAGGCTGCTCTTGATCTGTATCATGAGGCTTGTCTGGCTCTTTGTCCTTTTGCGGGACTTGTACCACTTTAATGACGCTCTCTGTTTCCTCCAATTGACTTGATGTGTTCTGATCCAACTCTTCATAGGTCTCTGCCTTAAGCTCAGGAGCACTGGAAGCTGTTGGTAGTGCGACAGGTGTAATGACAGACGGTTCCGGGACGCTCGCAGCGGTTTGCAGAGCAGGAGGATCGAGTTGATCGTTGTCAATCTTGCGACGCTTGTTGGTCTGGGATGGTTGTGGCATAGCAGTAAAGTACTGTGTAATCTTGCGCTTTCCAGCAGCCTTTGCAGCAAGGACGGGCGACTTGATGGTAAGAATGAGAGACTTTTTTGCAGGCTGCGGGTTGCTGGTCTGAGATTGTTTGCCAGCGGGAGGAGACGGCACTCGCTCAGTGACAGTAACGAGATGGGGAGAAGCTGGCGAGTCCGAAGGCGATGGCGTGAGCAAGACTCCTCCATCAGGAAGCAAATGTGTTGGCGCTTGTGTAGAGTCTGCTGCGGGAGGTAACAGTTCCTGTCGCACTCGGCTGCGGCGTGTGTTTCTGGTGTTTGCTGACGAAGAAGCGACTCCTCCAAGACTGGGATTGGCGTCGATGGTCAGACGTCGCAGCTCTTTGCTCATCTTGATGCCACTGCCGGGCGCAGAGTGGGGGATTGCAACTTGGCCATGTCGTTCTGCTGACGGCGTGGTCGGAGGAGTCGCGCTTGCCTGCGCTCGTCGTGTTGATACCATTGAAATGTATGCGATGGGATGTCCAGCGGAGATTTAGAGGCAGAGGCTTCCAAGGGATATATACACGCTGTCGCCTGAGTCGCACCTTCCTTCGTGTCGTCGTCTGGTCTTGTTGTTGTTGTCTGTGTGTGTTGCAACCTCTAGACATGGAAGCTGCAACTGCCACAATCAAAGCCAATTGTCCATGCACGGGCCCAGATTGACGTAGCCACCAACCCACCCTGCATCCCACCACGCTCCATCACCAGCCCTACCCGTTGACTCTGCACTTCGTCTCCTCTTCTTTCTCGTGTTTCCATCATCTCCGGGCCGGATACTCCTTCATGACACTGAGACATTGCTCTCGATGACTCCTCGAGGCTGCATACCCAAGTCACACAACTCTTGAACAGACAAGACATCACCTTCGAGAGACACCTCGATCAACCTCAATCATCGTTGGCATTATCAATGTAGCTTATGCTTTTAAGGCCAATACATGAGTGGATCTTGGTGGTAGTGGGTCAGTCTACCTAGATGCGGCTCTTGGATTGACCCGCAATCGTTCTCTCAATCTTTCCGTTGTCATCGCCCCCCATCAGTGTTGACTTACTCTTCCTCATCCTCGTCCTCGTTCTTGTTCCCGTCTTCGCGCATAGAAACAGCTGCGACGTGGGCAAAGAGCATCTCGCCCCACTCAGCAAGGGCCCGGGCAGTGTCAGTAGCCAAAGCAGTAGGCAAGGTCAAAGGCAGGAACTTACGCGGCCGCGGCTGAAGACCTCCTCTCCAACTTCCTCCTGATCACTCTCCTCTTCTTCGGTTTCATCAGCGTCTTCTTCTTCCTTTTCGTCCTCCACCTTGACGTTTGTCTCGCCTTCTTCCTCAGCTTCGATCGCTCCCTCGAGGCTTTCCTCGGTACCGGCATCAGCTCTGGCCTCGCCCTCATCAACTCCGTAGTGCTCTTGAGTCATGGCAGCGACCCAGCCATCTTACTCACAGATGAATGCGTCGTCGTAGTTGCCATCCTCCGTATAATCCATGTCGCTGTCGGAATCTTCGAGCGCAGGCGCGTGTTCGCCAGTGAACCCCGTTGCGCAAGAGCGGATCGCGGCGATCCACGATGCCTCGTATCCATCGTCGTACAAGTCATCGATGTTGCTGGTCTGTCACGGTGTCAGTAAAGTTTTGTGAGTAGAGCGGGGAAAAATGGGTAACTTACGAGATCCGCGGAGTGGTCGACGAAGTTCTGTTCCTCGTCTTCCTCATCCTCCTCCTCCTCCTTCATCTCGACGGCATCGCTCTCTTCTTCAGCTTCATGCTCGTCATTGTGGCCAACTTCCTCAAGAGAGGAAACGTGATGGAATTCAATGTCCCAGTGTTCTTCAAAGAACTCATCCTCGTGCATGCTGGTCTGTAGTGGTGTTAGTAGAGTCCTCGACGTGGGTGACATGCTGTAGGAAGCTCTGAACAGGGAAGAAGGGTAGATACTTACACCTCGGGCCATAGGACGGTTGGTTTCTTCTTCTTCGTCATTCTCCTCTTTCGCCTTGGTCTCTTCGTCTGACTCAGCTTCCATCTGTCCCTCCCCTTCTTCTTCGGAGGTATTGCTTGCCTCGTCTTCGGCATCGTAGCCTTCGTGATTTGCTCCAGAAGCGGCGGCAGTCCGATCACCTCCCTCGGACACAGATGCGTTGGCAAGTCCATGGTGATTTTCATCGACAATCATGCTGTCGTCTTGATCTTCGTCAACAGCAGCAAGAAATTTAGCAGCTGATTCAATGATACGGGGATCCATGTCGATCTGGCGAGAGGGAGCGCCAAGGCTATGACCTGCCTCGGTGTTGTTGTTGTCAGGAGATGCAATGGCCGAGGAGCGATCGAAGACTCTGGTTGTGCGAGTGTGCTGAGCTTGATCGTCAGAGGTATGTTGAGTAGGTGCGCTGTTAGGGGCATGGGTACTCACGTCTTCGTGAGCGATGTTGGTGTTGAAGACACCAGTCATGATGGCGTGAGAGCGTTTTCTGGTGTTTATGGTTTCTGCCTTGCTGCGTTCGTCTGCCATGGTGGTGGATGACTTGACAAATATGCTTGATGATGATGTTTGATGATGAGGTAGACGATAGCTGCCGATGTGTTCGCGTGGTTGCGTGAGGAAGGTTGTGGAAAGTTGAAAGGAATTTGGGGAGGTAAAGCCAAACAAGCGTGCTCAAATACCCAATACGAACGGAGTTTTCAATAGGGCTTCGTCAATAGAAAATAGAGGTTTAGCTATTGATTTGTAAGACATTGTCGATGTCTTCACTGCTTGTGACAGGATCGTGTTTCACGAACATTGAGGTGTTTGTGGGATATCATATTGCAGAGAACATATAGATCCCGATGCTATCACACGGTTTAAGTACTCAGATGAACACCACGATCGAACATGAATATCTTGTGTATTGTATCGAAACGTCCTCATGTTATAATGAAGAATGACAGCAAAGGCTCGTTGTGCCTTGATGCCAGATCATTCCCTCTATCCCTCGCGAACTCACGACTGCGACTTGCCCTCCCCTCAAGCATCCTGCTCCTCGTCCTCACTCTCCTCATCAGCATCAGTCTGCTCTGAGATCATGTCACGGCGCTCACGATCAGAAACTGCAGCGGCGTGCGCGAAGAGCATGGTGCCCCATTCTACGGCAGCCTGACGATCTTCGCGCTCGATCCGGCGGCGGACAGAGCGGAGCTCGCGGCGTGCCATTGCACGAAGCTCAGGAGTCCACTCGCCGGGCTGACGTGCACGGCCAGGGACGACTGTGGCGTTGGCGGTCTGTATCTGTGTCAGTAAGGTTTGTAGAAGAAATGGTGTTGTTGCAGGAAGTGGTGGATAGGGGACAAGATAGGTACTCACGTGCTGGGCGACGGGGTAGTTGATGCTGTCTTCTTCATCGGCAGCCTCCTGTCCGTCTTCATTTCCTTCTCCGACTTCATTGCCCTTCTCACCGTCGTCCTCGGCATCAGCAACCTCGTCACCGCCAGCACCAGTGACATCAATGCTCTCTCCTTTCTCAGGAATAGGTTCGCCGACAACTCCACGATCGACTTCATCGACGTTCATGTCATCGTCGTGATCCTCAGTGATGGCAGCAAGGTCGTCGTCGGCAGGCTGGGTGGTGGCGGGAAGGACGTCGGGCTGATCAGGGATGAGAAGGTCGCGCTCAGCGACAGTGTGGTCGGAGTGGGTGGAGGTAAGGGCGGCCTGAGGGCGAGCGACCTGAGCCTGGTCGTCAGCAAAGTCGCGAGTATCAGTAGGATAGTGCTTACGTCTTCTTGAACGACGTCAGTCTCTTTGGCTCCGATCATGGCAGCATGGGTGCGCTTCTTGCTGGGACCTCCTTCGTTCTGGTGGTCGGCCATGGTAGTTGATGATGATGGATGCTGAATGTTGGTGGTAGAGTTGATGATTGATGGTATGTTGCTCAACTCGCGTGATGGATGTGCGCAAAAGGAAGATGGATGGAAAGCGAACGCGCTTGTTTGAATCTCTACCTTCACAGACGGAATTTTCAAAATGGGCACGACGACATAGATGGTCCGAAAAGGCTTAGCTCTCGGTGTGAGAGGCGATTGTATTTTCACTACTTGCCGACATGAATATCGATGTCGCACGCCGAGATGCTGAACTGGCATTTCAGAGTCACGAGACTATCAGAAATCATGTCTCACGATGCGTGAGTACCTCTGTAACATGATCCTGCCACAAAGAAGCAGAGATAGATGTAATGGTTGATGCTATTGATATATCATACGCAGATCCACAACCTTCAAAGAGCTCGAGAAGCGCAAACAGACAAGTATCCACCACACGCACATACTTGCAGCGTTCAGCAAGTGATCGCAGGAGGAAGAGATAGCTGATTCTCTGATTAGTCTGACGCTAGTCTCGCCGAGGACCTCTCTTCCTCGTTGAGACCAAGCTGATGACACGACCGAGAAGTGCGGAAGGTGGGATTTGTGACCAAGAGGCCGGTACAATCTTCTTCTTGCTTCATCCAAGTCAATGACTCTCTTTGGATATCAAGTAGACCTAGACTATCGACTCAGCTGATACAACTGTATCCGACGTTGTCACTGTAGTTGAGAAGAGTGAAAGTTGGTTATTTGGCGACAGGCTTTTTCGACCCAGAGTATATTCAGCTTCCAAGACACAGATTAGACAAAGCTGGCGAGTAGCTTCAGTCTCCCAAAAGCTTCAAGACTGGAAATCGTGGTGTTCGGACCAATGTCTGGTGCGACCGAGCTTCCTTGCACATTGCACTCGATACTGTATGGCTCGAGACCAGACTTGATGGCATGCTCATACTTTCTAGCAGTCTCAGGATCTTCGTACAGCGCAAATTCTCGACTGCTGTGCCCTTATGAGAACATGCCACCGGACTTCAGAAAGCAGAGTCGAATAGTCTTCACAGTCGTGGTCGGCAAGCCGAAGTAGTGTACTCTGATCTCTCAGGCGAGAATCACATGGCCGGCAGCCGGGTCGGATGAGCGCTCGAAGATCATAGTCTGGTCAAGAGCGATGTAGAAAAAGTGACGGAGCTGGAGAAGAGTTAGCCATAATTCACGCCTCAATTCGACGAAAAACGAACGATGTTTGATGAGAGGCGTGTCCGCACCCAGTTCCTTGAGGGGCAGCTTGAGTCTCTTGGTCCAGTTGTCGAATGATATCTTGATGGTGATGAGTGTATCCTCGATCTGGCGCTGCGCACGTCGTGTACCCAGCAGGTGCAGGCTTTGCGCCGCTGGTCAATGAATAAAGAAGGCCGGTGTAGATGGAAGGGAAGGTACCTCAAGGTCTTTCCTCATGGACCCAAGCCGTCTGAGAACGAAGCCGAGGTTATACGGTGCCATGTAGAAAGAGTCGAAAGGTTGTAGATGAAGCGTTTTTCGCAGAAACTCAGCACGCAAAGGTCTCTCTGCGTTCGATGACAGAAGATGGATCGGTGAGCGACTGTCTTCGTAGACTCATGCGGTATGGCTGGGACCATCCAGCGCATTCTTTAGCTTTGTCTTGTTCTGCCGTTTGTATCTCTCTCATCTCGCGACCATCACAAATCAAAATCTTGTGCTGGGTCATCATTGGGTAGGTCATGTGGAATGACGATGTTGAGGAGACTATGTCTCTACACAGTGTCATGACCTCCGACCACGTCTCGTGTGTTTATATGCTCGGTCCCAACGTATCAACATGCATAAAATGTTCGGAATTTGTGTCCCCGTGCAGTTGAACAGAGAGTTTCGAGATGCTCTCCTGTGGACCTTTGAAGAAGTACCTACTTTAGGCTATATAAGACGTTCACCGTCCTTGTTTCTCGTTTACAACTACCACTCAAACACGCCAAGTCATATGGGGTCAGGTCAAACCAGTGGATATACATCATATCCCAAGATCGGACCGTCCCGGAAGTACAGCATATAGTAGCAGAAGTGCTTAGGTACAACTCGCACCATCCTTTGAGAGCTTCAAGAACATTTCGACTGACTTGTGATAGCACGATCCAACATCACTATCAAATCCTGAGCACTTGACCAGCACCCACCCTGAATCTACCATCAACATCTGAAAAGTCTTTGCCGAGTCTTCCCAGCGCCTGAAACCACGTGCGAATCTGGACTTTACACCATCTCTACCAAATCTTCTCCTCACCGAGTCATCCCGTGCCTGTCACCCGAAGTCGCTACCGACAAGCAAAACCTATCTCCCAAGTCGGACTGGTACTTGAAGACACGTGCAAAAGGAACAAATTGCACGAGCCTGACCCATCACGCGCCCCTCTCCGCCCGTCCCATCATGCTCTACATCTTTTCACGTACTCCAACGACAATATTTGAACACGTGCCAAGCGCATGATAGCACAAGCTCGTTCATGGAGCCTCAGGCGACTACAAAGCGCCCCTCAAGGGCCGTTGTTCCTTTCAACCCAAACATCCGCACAGCAAACATGACTTCCCGGTCCGCCAAGGGTACAATAAGACGACCAGGCCAAGTTACCAACATGAAGTACACCTATGACATTTTCCAATGGAACATGTACAGGGGGTGCTACACGGTCGTCTTCTGCGATCTGGATGCCGAAGCCTTTGAACAGCACTCGTCTACGGCACGCAGATGGTTGACACAGTACTATCTAACTATGGATTACGTTAGTCCAGCAAGGAGAAACTGCACACTTTGCTTCGACATCTCCCATGGAGATCCGTTTATGTATCCAAACGCCCTCAAATATGTCTTCTGTGCAATCAACCGCGCCAGACATGGAAAGAAGATGTTCATTGAGCTCCCTCACAATTTCTCCTTGTCGGTCCAAGTCCACCAGGTTCTGATCTTTCTTCAAGTTGAAGAATGCATCGCTCCCATGCATGGCCATATCAGACAGATCATCAGAGAAAGACCTCTCTCGCCTCTGGAGTTCGACATCCTCTGGTCATGTCTCGGCTGCAGCGCCTCAAAGATCCATGAATTTGCTCTAAGCATATACTACGAGCGCCAAAAGTATGGATGGTCACTGGCATTGTCAACTCAATGTCCAGGATCCGGCTACAAGACGGTCGTATACAACGCAGAAGGAAAGCTAGCATCCAAGGGCGAGACCGTGCACGGCGAAGATGCACAAACAGAGACACAGAATACTCCCAAACACATCAGCATATGCCCAGGTCCCATCGGGTCTGACACAGAAGACGAGAAAATTGGACAAGAAGAAGAACTCGACACCACTTCTCAACGACCCACCACGGTCAACGAGGGTCCAGTAACAATCATCGACCACCCCAACACAATCATGCTCAGCCGACGCCACAGCCTTCCCTCGCCACACTCCGAACCCATCTACGACATTGACGCCAGCGCTTTCCGCGAATGCGAAGATGAAGAACCAGAATACTAAGAAGAAACAAAGGTGGGAAATGGAGAGAATACTACTCCAACTAACCACACACGAGCACGATTCAACAACTTTTGGATATGGAACCAGCAGAGCAGCAGATCAAAAATGCTAGATTCCAGCTGCAATACCTTTGGATACGTTACAAGCAGCAAGCAGAGCTGAAAGTTAGACTCTGACTTCGAACTGCAATGCGCATGACTTGTTTCTTTCCCTTTTCCAGATCTCGAATGCTAGGTCCTCAATCAAACTGCCTTCCATGACTGTCTTTCATACGTTCTTTTCGATATATTTTCCTAGAAGTGTCTTGATTTCCAGAGATTGTTTTCCTGCTTACAGAATCTCTATTGGACAGGCTAGCTGTGTTGAGACCGAGAAGATGGTTTCAGTGTATCAGCCTGATCAGTAGTCACTGAATTGGTACCATTCTGTTCCTACCCACCAGCATTTTTGTGGTGGATGAGTGGACTTAACGTTTGTTGGTCATGCCACGATCAGAGTTGCGTTCTGCCTTTGGTTGACCGGATTTCGGGCTCCGTGGATGCTTGATATCTCGCCTGCTAATGCTCTCGGACGGTGTAGTCTTATCGCCAGGCAATCTTTAACGTCGAACAATGCAGGAGCGGTCGTTGAAAGATGCTTTCGAAGCAAGTCGAATCGGAATGTTCATGACGCAATCGGCGCTGCTGATCATAGACAAGGTGCTCCCCGGCCTCCACCTCCGCCGTCTTTCTCTCTGAATTCTATCCTAGGTTCTCATTCACTATCTCACCAGCTTCATCGTCTTGAATCTGTCGACCATATCGGCCTCCTTTATTTGTCCAGAACTCACTGCCTCGGTCCACGCTCCGCCGAAGTCCCCCAGGTTTCGGATCTCTCACACCCGACACGCTCGATCAACGCCGAAGCGTCGCCGTCTCTGCACACAATTAGTGCAAAAAACACGCTGCAGCAGCGACACGAGAACAGAGCCATGAGAGGAGAGACAAACCTGCTCGGGAGTCCATTCCGTTCCCTCGCTTTTCCACCAGAAAAGCCAAAATTGAAATTCGATCAATCCACCACAGCCATACTTGGACCTCCCTATACCGATAGCATCACCCTCAACGAGCAAAAGAAGGGGTCTCGCCGGGAATCGAACCCGGGACCACTCGCAACATAGACTTAGAGTTTTCAAGAATGACTGTCGTCAATCTCCCTAAGCGAGTATCATACCGCTAGACCACGAGACCTGATCAACTAGACATGAGGTTGATGAGATTTCCTTCGCTTGGTGAATCTATCAATCTTCAAAACACGAAACAAGGACTGGGGATACAATTTGAAGATCTCGGTCTTTGGAATTGACGGTCTGTTGTACAATCAGAGTGGTCGCTGACGACTCGACGAGAGCACAACGCCTTGCATCGAAGCATCCCACGTTCTGCCGCTTCAACGTGACTCGGGTTGGTTACGTCGGTGGGCTTATCTATCATTAATACAGACCCTATTACTACGTTAGCCAGGCTTTCACGTGGCATCTATCAGGCCAACAAGAATCGACCGATGTTGATTCCAGAGGTGAGTAGGTGGATCAACTAATCCTGTCCGCCTTTTCAGATGATCAACAGTGAGTTCCTGGTAGGTGCAATTTTTTGGCTGCTGAACCCCTCCGGACTACCGCACAAGTTACGGACTGGCCGCTCATCAATCACACTCCACCCTCCGGAGCAAAGAAGCTACCAGCTTACCCTTCACATACCCTTCCTCTACTTTTCCATGAATGTCTCCCCGTCTCTTTTGTCTCTCTTCCTCATCTCCAGGATTCGGCCCACCTCACCGGCCAAATCTCGGGCATCTTCCCACTTGCTTCCCACCAGATTCTCACTCTTGTACACGCACCCTGTTGGCCCGGCCTCATCAATTGGGGTTGCGGTCTAGTGGTATGACATCTTCTTAGCATCACTTCTTGTAGTGGTTACTGAGTTGGAGAAGGTTCTGGGTTCGATTTCCACTTTTTGGCTCGTGAGGGCTCTGGGTGTTCACAGGGGAGAGTATAGCGGGAGGGTGCAGGTTCGGTGGTTGTGCATGTTTTTTTTTGCATGCTCTGCGTGACTCTGTGGGTAGAAGATCTCGAAGAGGCACTGACGAGCTCGGTGGCAGCTTGAAACTGATTGCGCACGAAGAGAGACGAAGACAACCATCGCCTCAGGCAGGACATGGGAAACAATCGGCCGACAAGCTTGTTAGACGGCGGTGGCACGGTGAGAACACAAGCAGCATGGATCATGACATGAACAAATATGTTTCGACGAAGAAGAGAATCGTATACGAAGTGAACTACTACCTGCATCCCAAACCAACCATCGAACAAACCCCAAAATCTCCCTCTTTCGCCATCCTCACTAGATGCACTGAGAGTACCAGTCATTCTGGACCTTGCAAGTAGATCCCGAAGCACAAGTAGTCGCGCCAGTGAATCCCTTACCGCCACACTGTCCATACTTTGCAACAGCACCACCAGATCCCGAAGCAGCAGAGGTAGCAGGAGCAGCAGCCTGAGAAGAAGTCTTGACAACAGTGGACAAAGTGGTAGCAGGCTTGGTGGTAACAGGGGCAGCAGCGGAGGTAGTCACAGGGACCTTGGACGAAACGGGGGCGGAAGTAGCAGCCTTGGTGGACGAAGAGACGGGAGCAGCACCGCCGGCACCGCAGCTGATGACAGCAGGACCGGGAGCTTTGTAAGAAGTGTAGATGGACGAGTCATAGATGTTGGCGAGAATGCCAGCATCAGTAGCCGAGTAGCCACCAGGAAGCGAGATCTGAGCCGATGTGGCAGGCGAGAAGGAGCCAGAACCAGTAACTTTGATCTGAGCGCAAGACTGGTAGAACTGAGCGCCACCAGCCGAGGAAGCAGAGTGCAGAGCAAGCAACTCAACACGCATGAGGTATTGACCAGGAGCAATGCAGCTGGGCATGGTGAACTTCTGCCAGCCGAAGCCTGCCGAGTCGGTGTTCTTGATCATGTTGTCGACGCCCCAGACACCGGCGGAAGTAACAGCGTCGCTGGCAATCTTGAACCACTTGAGACCAGTGGCGGAAGCGGAAACGGCATCGTCGACCTTGGCGAGGTAGACCTGAGTAGGACCCTTGTGGGAAGAAGCGATAGGGTTGTCCGAATCGCCGGCGCCTTGAGGGCCACCGAGAGCGTGAGCCCAAGCCCCAGCGACGGAAGAACCAGCGGGAATGGTGATGAGCTTGGAGGAAGAGCCAGAGCTGGCACCGCAGAGAAGGTCGGTGGAGCTGACATCCTGGACGGGGTTGTTGCTGGAAGGGGCACGGATGCCGGTCAAGGAGCCTTGGTCAACACCGTCGACCATGATACGCTGCATGATGGCATGGGCGTTGACTGAGGCGGCAAGAGCCAGAGCCGAGACGATAGAGCACTTCATTTTGATTGTTGTATATAGAGAATCGAATATGGTATACCTGCCAGAGGTTCGAGATGAAGTCAAGTGGAGTTGAACGAGAGTCGGTTTGGAAAAAGAGTGGTGGTCGAAAAGAACGTCAAAAGTGGAAGTGATGCTCGAGAGAAAAGCGAGAGATCAAGATCAAACCTTACCTTATATACCGACCAAGGGCTTTATTCCATTCAGAGCCTCGATATCCCACCCTTGCCCTCCCCATTTTGAGACAGTAACGCAGCGCCACAAGCGACTGGCTGATATAGAGCCAAGACGGGTAGAGGACATCGTTCATTGATCAGTACTGTGCCAAGTGTTCCTCAGGGAGAGGGCAAGGGCATGATCAATGCAAGCGATCTGGTTATGTGACAGCGTGGCTCGCGTATGGCCATGCGAGAGCGAAAACAACGTCTCTGCAGGGGTGGAATGAGGAAGGTCGTGTATACCCGAAACAAGGTCGTTGTTGCCAAGGGCTGTCTGGGGCGCTTCGTCCCGCTTGGAGAAGAGTCCAACTCATCGATGCTGAACATCAACCGAAGATACCTGTCGCTTCCACGAAATTGGTATGGAAGCAAGGTCCGAGGATCCGTGGCGTGTTGTATCAAGCATCAAGTGACCGCTGCATGTCTCTTTCTTGAATATATCCAGTCCAATAGACGAGCTTCGCCAAGCATGTTCGCCAATCCAGAAGTTCGAAGCAAAACGCCAACTGTGGGGGAGGCGCTGGGAGTGAAAAGTTTACCTTAATCTCGCTTCAACAAAGAGACTCCTGAAGCACGCTACGCAGCTGCATGCGTTTCAACCTGTGAGATACAACCAGTCAGCCCTGGTAAGCGATATCGTGATCGCGTTGAGGTATGTTCGCAAAACGTTTTCCTCCTCCTGATATGCGGTATATGATCGGAGCGTCGCCTCGATCTCGAAAGGCGATTCTCGTACTCTGAACTTCTCTCAATGAACACTTTAATGGTAGCCGCAGTAGGGCGCAGCGGCTCGATATAGGGCTTTGGATCCTGGACCAGAATGCTGTATAGTACCTCGCCTCGACCGTTCGAGCGACAGCGATCTTGAATCGGCCGTTCGCAATCGAGGCCTCAGAGGCTGGACCGCGGTGCCAGATCGCTCGACTAGAGATTGACTCAGTCATCAGGTGCAGGCAGTCGTTCGTGTAGAGCAATGTCGCGTGACTCGAGCGCCTTGGGCTTGCTACGGCCGCTATGCGTGTAGTCGCTAGTTTCGTCAGTGGCCCATATCAAGGAGAATCGACCTGAAGGCTATATCGTTACAGCGCATGCACTGCGTCCGACGGTTTGTTGTTGGCGATTGGACAGGAAAGGGTTGTACATTCCCCAAGCGAAGAACGACAGCCGACGCTCTTGGGCTTGCCTGAGTGCGACCATGGACGACCGACGACCATCGATCTGGAGGACATCATACATTCCCCCTTCAGATTGAACAGGTCGCGTGGGTTCAGTGTTTCTTGCTTGGACTGAACGACTTGGCTGGCCTCAAAATGACTCGATATTACACTGTCTTCGAGTGCACCAGCAACCTCGTATGCTTAGTCATCTGACAGGGTTTTACTCTCAACCATCAGTTTTGACAATGAATCTCGTATACAGACAGCGGTGTGCCGTATCTGGTGGATTCATTACCAAATGAGAAGTTACGATCACTCAGGGGAGCTACCCTGGAGATTTTGTGGCATTTCATACAGTATGTCAATGTCAATACAAGTTCTAACTACCCCACGACGGGATTGTTCAAACGACGCCTTAAGATCGCCTGCAGAGATATGAGCAGTCTCACTATCAAGGAGGACTTTGACATACTCACCCTCAGCAGGCATATCTGGACACAGCATGTTTGGAAAATCACTCTGAGGTACAAGATTGTCTCATATATGGAGCCAAATGCTTGGAGTACTGCCGCTGCTTGCTGGACCGCGTCCGGAACATCCATGTCTCTAGAGGTTATTTTCCAAGCTTCAGGACCCGCTCTTCATCAAAGGCGAGATGGCCGAGCGGTCTAAGGCGCCAGCTTAAGGTTAATTCCAAATCGCTGGTCCGAAAGGGCGTGGGTTCAAATCCCACTCTCGTCACTATCCTTTTGCTGTATAGCACTATGTCGAAGGGTAGAAAAAAGGAGGTAGAATGGGTGGTGAAATGGATTTTTGAATTTTCGGACATGAGATTTGCGAAAAGCCTGGGGTTTGTGTATGGAGCTTGGCAGCTTGGCAACTTTGTGAAGAGGCTTGTGAGTGCGGGGTGATGGCATAATAGTTGTGTATGCTGTATAAGTGTTGATATATGGCTGGAGGTTGATCGAATCGACTCGCATCACTGTGGGATCCGGAAGCTAAGCAACTTCCAAGGCCACATATCATTCGACATGCATTGTACGAGTGTTGATAAGCTTTGGAGAGTAGTACATCCAGGGCTGAGTGGCTTCGTAATGTCCAAGACTTCCTCTGCCAGAGTCGGCGAATAGGAGATCCATATAATGATGACAACAGCCTTACACCACAGCACCAAGATCTAAAGCCCACGAGACCTCTGAGCGACGCGTCGAGACAGATGTATCATCGACAGATCACAGCCCGAGACATGGGCTGGGCAAGAAAAGTTCCGGGTGGTCGGCGGTCACACAGCCGCGTGGCTCGCACGATTGCCATGCTTCTTACACATAAGATCTGAGAAGAGGGTGTGGAGTACTCATGGAAGACATACAAGATCGACTTGAAGAGCCGCGGGCAGTCGGAGGAAGAGGGAGAGTTGACTCCGACAGGGCTGGCAATGTTGGTAAAGTGTTCGGTAGATGGAGATTGATCACGTCGGGAGAGGCTAAATGTCACAAACACTGCGCAAAGGACATCTCAGACCCACATGACAATGCGAACAGGAGCATTGACAGAAGCTACTTACATACTGTGTTGGAATGATAAGGCAAGATGACAGGCTGTCGGGTGTTGGACAAGTAGATCAGCGAGGCAAGTGAGAGAGAAGACGGATTCAGGACCACCGACACCTCCGACTGTGGATATGTGTGAGACGTCAGTAAAATCCCCGAAGCATCACCTCAGAAACCAACAGAGCAACAAGCATCATGGACAGTTCACAACAAGAAGGTCGAGATTTTGGGTGGTTAACCAAAAGTCGACCAGTGACGTTTGGCACCTCTCGGGCAACCCCACGGACTTGCTAAGCTCAAAGCGGTCAAGCGTTCGGACTTTCTGAGGCAGCTTATCCTTATTTTTGCTGCTGCTGCGAAGCTGTTCGCCCTGCCTCATGCCTTGTCGCAGCGAGAGGCGAGACGTGTCCGAGGGGCGCGCGTGAGCAGCGCAAAACCAACGAGGATCTCGGAGAATACGCGTCACTGCGATTGAGGCGATTTTAGGGTCCAAGGTGTCTGCGACCAAGGCCTGCATGACGCGGCTGTGCAACAAAATCAAGCTATATAGACAGAGAAGAAGGTAGGTCTTTTTGGGCACTCAGTCATTTTTCAATACCCACACGATCAATCTCTATATCCACACCTTCAGACTACACCCGCAGCAACAGACACACATCCACAATGAAGTTCGATTTCTCCATTCTCGCCGCTGCCACCGCCCTCGTCGGCTCAGCCAGCGCAGCTCCCCAGAACAACAACAACAACAACAATGGTAACTGGCAGAGCTACGCTTCGCAAGCAAGTTCTTACTGGCAATCAGCCAACCCTACCGCCACAGGTGATTACTCTTCGTGGGCCAATGCCGCCTCGTCGTACTGGAACAGCGTCAGCCCCAGCGCTGCCCCTTCGCAATGGTCATCCTACGCCTCGGCTGCATCCTCATACTGGGCTTCCAACAGCGGTAGCCAGATCACTGCCGCTCCTAGCGCGTTCCCCTGGGCTGGCGGCTACGGTCCCGGTGGCTATGGAGGCCCCGGTGGCTGGAGAGGCGGCAATGGCTACGGTCCGTTTGGCGGCGTCAACGGCAACGGTACAAACTCTGGCTGGGGCCCTTGGGGTCAAAGCGGTGCTTGGACTTCTGGTCCTTGGACCTCGTGGTGGGGAGGCAGCAACTGCCCTGACAGCACATGGTCTGGCTGGACCTCTGGACCTTGGGGCACAAACGCACCCTGGACCTCTTGGTCGGGCTGCCAGGCTTCCACTACTGCCACCTCTACCGTTACCACTACTGTCTCTGGCGTCCCCACTACTTCTCTTGCCTACGGTATCCAAGTGAATGCCGCTACTCAGGCTTCGACCGCCTCGGGATCGGGTAGTGCTGCCACAGCTTCGGCCACTGGCGCTGCCAACAATGTCGGTGTCTCGGGCGCTGGCGTTGGTATCGGAGCTGCTGTTGCTGCTTTGTTGATGATCTAAATGACTTCGGTGGGTTGCATGGAGATGAATTGCATGACTTGTTATGAGAAGGAGTGTATTGAGGGTTGCTTGTATGTTAGATAGTGATCGGAATGCATACATTTCCTCCTCTTTCTCTGTGTGTTCAATGGCCGACTCTGATTCTTGTTGGAATACCTGTCTGCGAGCTGCTGCGTATCGAAGTGATGCTGAGAATATGCTGATATGCAGCTTAAGACGTTCGTATTGTCGTGACTTGGTGTCTTTTTTGACGACGCCCGAGATGCCCAGCGTCGGGCGCAATCTGCAGCGAGCGGTGAGCGTCTCCTATCCTTTGACCCTCAAGCACAACGATACGCACGTACAACAAGCCCTTCACGTTGTTAAGCTTGCTGCTCTCCATCAACCGAAGCTGCTCGTGTCACAGCAAGCGAAATATCAACTCTCCGCCAGGTCGAAGGCGAGGCGACGTGACGCTTGGTCTGGCAAGCTGTCACCAGGGCACTCAACGACTGCATTCCTCTCCATCAATCACAACATTGAGAACAGCTCCTCCTCCTCCTCGATTGCATCACATTTCGAACCTGTCGTCACGTCCATCGGCAAGCAATCGCCTTTCGTCCTTGGTTGCTGTCGCCATTATAGCATGAACGCCTCCGTAATGCTGCGCAGCCAAACCAGCCCGCCCTCTCTAATCACATACCACCCATCACCGCTCCGTTCGCCGCTCATTCACGACTCGAACCGCACGGTCTACTGCGGAGGCAGCGACCGAATTTTGAAAGGCAGTGGAGAGAAGGAATATACTCAGACATGGTTGCACGGTCGGTCTCATCTCACGCACCCGAGCGATGCTGGGAGTTCATCTACGTCCCACGAGTCGGTTTTCAAGCAGCCTCTGCTATAGAGGATGCGTTGCACAGCTGTAAAATGAACGGTAGGTCAGTAAAAACAGAATGGTGAGTTGGTCTCTTTCTTTTCTTCGTTGTCCGGCAGCCCATGCGCTGGTCCGATGAAGGCTTCGCGCCTGTTCTCTCGTCTTTCGTCGTCCTCCTTACCTCTCTTTCCCTTTCCATGCTTTCCTACGTGCGTGACCCCTCATTTGACTGTCTCGGCGACAACAAAGGCAAGTGCGAAACATATTATTCTTCCCTTTCGTGTTGGCTCGGTCGCTCTTTTGAGGAATGTGTTGTATGTTTCAAAGTAAGTGTTGCTTGTGTTTGTGTGAGAGATAGCCGAAGTTTCGAAGCACAAAACGCATGTCAATCATCACGTCTTCCTCTTTGCCGATTCCAAAAGTGCATCTGCCCTTTAATGCTTTCCACAGCGCTTCTCAATCCACTCCACAGCCATGTTGTCTTTCCTCAACCTAGCCCCAGAGACCAGGATGACTGTCTACGACTTTCTGCTCCAGTCAGCCTTCATGAGCAACAAGCGCATCTCCTACATCAGCGACAATGCCCTCCACCAGAGAGATCCTCCAGGCGCTGTGCGCTACAAATTGACATTCAGGATCCGCGAGAATCACCTTACTCTCAAGGGCAACAATGCCATCAAAAAACAGAATGTCGCTAATGCCGAGTGCAACATCCACCTCGCCGACATCGACGATCTCCTGGGCCTTGCAAACACATGCCGCTTGCTCAGATCAGAACTCCTGGCCCTTGCTTGGTCCAATGCCGACATCTCAATCACCTCACCAGCCCTTCTATCGGACTTGCACTACATCTTCATCCACCGGCTGTCCAGCAATGCCTGCGCGTTCATCCGCACCCTACAGATCAAGATCGAGGACTACGCCTGGTCATCCAGAGACATGAAACAAGTTGTTGGTCTCGTTCACAATCGCCTTCCGCGACTCGAGGAACTGGTCTTGAATTGTCCCATCAGAGCACAACCCAGTAAAAGAAGCATCAAACCTCGGAACGATTCCCTGGTCGCTCTAAGAGGTCTCCCTCGAGAGGTCACTGTCAGCTTCCACTGCTGGAGGACGCAACACCGCTCTATACTGGGCGGCAGTGGCGATTCGAGTCCAATGCCCAAATGGAGCAAGAACATGGATGCCCACTTCAAGAACATCAGATATGGACTCGATATGAAAAGTCAGAAGCGGAGAGATGAGCAGGCAAGAAAGGAACAGGGCGATCAGATTGCGGATATTCTTGGGGCTACGGTCGAGCTGCGTTCCCTCGGCATGACATGATCTCTGGCATGCAAGACAGAGCTGGGCATTTCTTTCGCTGGTGGCGGTAGATACGTCGGTACTTCTTGTATCGTGCTGAGATTGATGGACTCACTGTACATAGCCGTAGAATCCTGCGTCGTAGGCATGCATCAAGGCATCGAAGTTCGTGTGTCATACCCAAGGAGTTGAGCAGCCTCTTGTCTGAGCACCAAGATCTCCTTGAAAATAGCCACGTTGGCTGAGCATCTGTTCTCGAATGCAATGTAGTAATGTCGGCGAGTCTCACTGTTCTTCGCATACTTCAATGTGGTGAAGCGATCGGGAAAGCTGAAAGTTAGTTGGACCTTTCCCTCATTGACGTCTGCACCACGCTTCAAACCTGCAATCATACCTTCAGAAACGCTAGTAAGATCCTCAGCAAGGAACCAAATTCCATCATTGTCTTCTCGTAGATTTTTCTCATATTCGTTGATTTGACGAACAAGTCGTTTCTGGGTGATCTCGAGCTCCTTTCGCTGCTGATTCTCCAGGCCCAGTCCATGGCGGATGACGTCCCTGTGGTATCGCTCCAACAAGCGTCGATCTTCAGCCCCGAGATCCTCATGCTTCTCCACGACGGCGTTGATCAGAGAGAAAAGTCCCTCGTGCACTTTAGTCTCAATCTCGAGATCTGCGTATCGACCCTCGGCTTTGGTCTACGCATCGCAGATATCAGAGTTGGTCGAGACTGTCTGATGAAAGCAAAGGACAGGGATCTCGCAAGTCAGGGAGTTGTGGATGGGAGCCAGAGGTACGAGGACGTTCTGAAAGGTTGCTGATTCCGGCGTGATTTTTGACAAGATATCCTCGTGGGCTTTGCGTGAGCCCTAAATTAGTTCTTCGACACGCGAAGCTATGTAGTCCTTGTCCTGCGTGAACATTGGCGGAGGACTCGGGGATAACTTTGTCAAGGTCATCTTGGTGCTGGAAGACCAAGCCGGGTATCGCACAGGGTCCAATTCTTCTGTAAGTAGAGGCCCGTTGGACGAAACCACCAGCGAACAGATCTATCCATCATACCTGAGGTATTAACAGAATATATATGTGTCTGGATGCACCGTCGCTAAGGGACAAACTAGCGCGGCTAAAGATGCCTGAATTGCCAAGAGCCAAGATAAGGGACAAAAAGCTTATGTCGCAATTCAGGGTGGTGTCGCTGCCACCGTATTCTTCAACATAAAAGGCAGGTGCTTAACAATAATCACCCAACAGAGATCTATCATTGAACGTGGACAAAGATAAGGAAGAGGTGACGTTATATTGTGACTCTTAATCTCATCATGCGTACCCCACTGTGAGATTTTGAGGAATTATTCGGCCTCGGCAAAGTCGAGAGACCTCGGTAACTCTATATCCATCATGGAGGCATATATACTTCAAGGTATCAGTGAGAAATGGGTATGGCTATGTGACAAGCTCGACTGGAATAGGCAAGTGAACTGCCAATACGCCCGAGTGCTGAGATGAATCAGGTGCCTTTGGGTCGCGAAATAAAGGATCTTTTTGGCGCGACAGACCAAGACGAAGGATGCGCTAGCGAATCTAATCACGCCAGTGCAGTAATGAACAAGCTGGAGCCTGCGTTCCGGGGTAATGGTTCATCCGCGTTCTTCTGGCAGAGCCAAAAATGTAGTGAACATTAGCTGACAGTTCCCACAAGTCAGCTCAACCTTCGCTGCACTGCATGCGTCCTCGCCATGTCTTGTTCATACGACAGGGACGATCTTTTTGGGCCTCAGTATTGCCGTGCTTTCGACTTGACGCTGCTCTTTGAACAGTCTTTTCTTCAGATCGCACCATGCGCTGTTCTACTCCTCTACCTGCCAGGTCGTTTGATACGACTGAAGCGGCAGAGTGTCAAGATTCTGAAGGCCAAAACACGTATTGCGAAAACTCTTGCCCTTCTGGCGCTCATAGGGACTCAGATCGCTCTTGTCGTGGCGTGGGCGCTCGTTGGTAGCCTGCGAACGAGAGCCTCAATTCCATCCGCTATCCTCTCGTTGCTCGCATCAATGGCTTTGCTGTACCTGTCAAACCTCGAACATCTACGCTCTACAAGACCAAGCTCTACTATCAATGCTTTCGTGTTCACCACGATTGTACTTGACGTCCCCCAATGTAGAAGCTTGTGGCTCCGGTATTCTCCTGGTGCCCTGCCAGTAATTTTCACCATGAGCATGATAGCGAAAACCGTTGTTCTATATCTCGAAGCACGTAGCAAGAAATCTATCCTGCTGATCCCCTATCGACTATATGGCCCAGAAGTTTTGGTCAATCTTTACGACCGGACTCTTCTCTGGTGGCTCAATCCACTGTTCATCCGGGGCTACAAGGGGTTGATCACATACACGGAACTATTTACTATCGACCCAGATCTGGCTTCAGAAAGAAACGAGAGAGCTTTCTTAGATCGATGGGTAGCAGGTACGATCCTTTGAGCAGGTCTGCTGTTGTTCTCATTCTCACTTTTACAGGAACTCCATCCAAATGGCCTCTTCTGCGCGCGATGTCAAGAATGTTCACATCTTTGCTCATCGCCATAGGCGTCTCCAGATTGGGATTAAGCGCGCTGAAGCTCTCGCAACCCCTTCTCACTCGCAAGGTCACCTTGTGGCTCAGCGAAGAACATGTGGACACATCTGCAGGTAGAGGTCTTATCGGCGCAACAGTGCTACTCTACGTCAGTTTGGCACTAGTCAATGTCACGTCTAAACGTTTACTTGATCGTCTAACGACCCAAGTTCGAGGCGTACTGATATCGGTAATGCATTCCAAAAGTCTCGCAATCTCTACAGAGCATGCAGCAGATGGTGCTGTTCTTAGTTTGATGACCAATGATACAGATCGGATCTGCTCAGCTATTCCAGTGATTGCGGGATTATTTGCGGCCCCTTTCGAGATAGGTGTTGCAGTGTTTCTTCTTGAGAGGCAAATTGGTGTGTCTTGTTTAGCTCCAGTCTTGCTGACTGTTGCTATTAGCGTCGCGGGCTTCGCCAACTCTAAGAGAGCCTTTCCCTTTCAGAAAAAATGGCTTGCGGCTGTGCAACAGCGAGTGTCATATACTGCATCTGTTCTCAATTTCCCGAAAGGCAGTAAGATGCTTGGTCTAACCGAAATTCTTCGAGAACGTATCCAGGATCTCCGAATCTCCGAATTAGCTGCTTCCGCCGCTTATAGAAAGTTTGTTGCCATACGCAATGCTTTAGGATTTCTTCCGGATGACTTGGCGCCTGCGGTGGCCCTCTCTGCCTACAGCCTTATCAGCGGAAGACAGCTTGATGGATCCGTGGCATTTACCGCATTATCGCTTGTCGAGATTCTTTGCACTCCGATCCACGATTCCATCGTTGCAATGCCAGAGGTTTTGAATTGTCTGGCAAGTGGTGAGCGAATAGAAGAGTTCTTACTTCGTGGAGAAACCTTTGCTAGTGCGGAGAAGCACCAGAAGACACCGAGTTGCGCTGCTCAAAATGAACCAGAACCCATTGAGCTGTCTGTTCCTCCAAAATCGATCCATGACGGGAGCCCGGTGGTCGAATTTCGGAATGTCTCTGTCCATAAAGGAAGCCGCTCGAAGACAATTCTGGATTCAGTCTCGTTCTCTATACCTCCGGCTGCGCTGACATGCATTGTGGGTCCCGTCGGTAGTGGTAAATCAACATTACTCCACGCCGTCATCAATGAGCTGAAGTGCAGTAGTGGTGAGCGCATACTGTCCAATCTCTCGCAAGACTTTGGGTACTGTGCGCAGGATCCGTGGCTGCCCAGTGGGACTATCCAGCGCTTGATCATCGGCCCCTCTTCACTCGACGAGCCTTGGTACACCGCTGTTGTGAATGCATCTGCTCTGGACATCGACTTTGCTTCTTTCCCACAAGGTGACCAGACTGTCATTGGCAGCAAAGGACTATCTTTGAGCGGTGGACAAAAGCAGAAGGTGGCTCTAGCTCGGGCGTTGTACTCACGTCAGAACTTTCTCGTCTTCGACGACATTCTCGCAGGATTAGATGCAATATCCACCAACACCATCACGTCCAGTCTCAAATCAACCTGCAGAATGTACAACACAACAATAGTGATCGCCACCCACGCCACTCAGCACTTGCATCTAGCGGACCATATTATTGTGATGGGAGATGGTGGCAGAATCACCCAGCAAGGATCCTTGTCGATGCTCCGAACTCATGATGCGGGTTTCCATACCGTAGAGCATCATACAGAGGCACGTCATCGACCCGATCATGAAGATCGAGATGCACGGGCAAATCAGAATCTGTCTACCGACTTTGAGATCAACAGCGATCTGCAAGAGGATCTCGCACGTCAAACTGGCGACACAGCGGTTTACAAATATTATGCTGCATCAATTGGCTGGAAGCTGATATCAATCATGATCTTGACAGCTATGTGCTTCGCCTTTGGCAAGACGTTTCCTCAGGTTTGGGTGCTTTGGTGGGTGGGAGATGGAGACTTGAGCGACCGGAATCGGCCCATCAGTGTATGGATTGGAGTATATGTCTTTGTCGGTACAATCGCAAGTTTATCGAACCTTGCACTTCTCTGGAATTTTCTAGTCTGGATCGTTCCAAAATCTTCCGCACAGCTACATCGACAAATTCTGAACAGCGTCATGGATGCTTCGTTTCCATTCCTTGTTAGCACAGATGCTGGAACAATTCTCAACCGATTCGCTACCGATATGTCACTCATTGAATCACAACTTGCAGGAGGGATGGTGAACACTGTTCTAGGGTCAGGTGCCTGTATTGGCTCAGCAGCTCTTATCGCTGCTGGCTCGGACTATGTTGGGATTGCCATACCATTTGTCGTTGGCATTCTTTACCTACTCCAAAAGTTCTACTTGCGTACTTCGCGCCAACTTCGCTTTATGGAGCTCGAAGCGCAGGGTCCATTGCTCTCCCATGCTCTCGAAACTCTTGAAGGCGCATCAACAATCAGAGCTTTTGGGTGGGAACATTATTCACATCAAAGATGCCTGGAACTATTGGATAAGTCACAGCGACCGTTCTACCTTCTGCTCTGTATACAGAGGTGGTTAAATTTAGTGCTTGATCTGGTCACCGCGGCTATTGCAACGGTGGTAGTTACTTTTGCTATCGTATTGAACGGTAATGCGAGTCCAGGCTCTGTCGGATTGTCGCTCTTGAACGTTCTCAGTTTCAATTCATTACTCGCAAATTTAGTCACCTCTTGGACGCTCCTCGAGACTTCTCTTGGAGCTGTGGCTCGTTGTCGAAGTTTCGAAACAAGCACACCGTCGGAGCATCGAGCTGCGGAAGTCGAAGAGGTGACAGACACCTGGCCATCAACGGGAGACATATATTTCTCACAGATCACTGCCGCGTATTCCGAGACGGGTCCAGCGACATTGTCCGATATTACACTTCACATACGACCGGGTACAAAAGTGGGGATATGTGGTCGTAGCGGGAGTGGAAAAACTTCGTTACTTCTTACCCTTTTTCACATGATAGAGATGACAGCGGGTAACCTCTTCGTTGATGGTGTTGACTTGGCAAGTCTCCCGCGAGCTGTCTCTCGACGCCGGTTTACTGCTGTTCCCCAGGAGACGCTTTTATTACCTGGTACAGTACTCGCCAACCTCGACCCCGAGAACTCACACACCCCTGATGTCCTCAGATCGGTCCTGGTGAAGACTGGACTCCTTGATCTTGTCAATACGCAAGGAGGCCTCGAAGCAGATATGAAAGAGCTCGGGTTGTCGCAAGGCGAGCTACAATCTTTTGCTGTTGCTCGTGCCCTGCTGCGACCTAGTCGATTACTCGTGCTCGACGAGATGACTAGCGGAGTCGACGAGTCCACAGAATCTCGCTTGCTTACATGCATATTAGCAGAATTCAGGAATAGTACAGTGATTGCAGTCGCGCACCGTCTGCGGACGTTGTTGGATTTTGACTTCATAGTGGTCATGGATGCAGGTCGTATAGTGGAACAAGGACATCCCCAAGAACTGCTTCGGAAAGAAAATGGGTGGTTTTCGAGATTGTGGGAGAGCAATGGCTAGACAGTCTGTCAAGAGCAGTGTGCGGACCGTAGTCAAGCCTGATGCAAACAATGTATTGTCAGTCACACACTGTGCCGTGCAAAGGTATCCGCATCAGCAGAACAAGAACTCGGTCTGGCTGATTTTCGAGTGAAAGGTCAAGCATAGGCACACACCGAATGAGTCTTGCACCTGTTGGGAGGTGGCACGCAAGAAACTTCTAAGCCGCGAGAAACGATGCGTCTGTAGGGCTTGAGTAGAGGGCAGAAGGTGGGTTCAAGCACGCAGGGGAAATCTTTGGCCCTGCACGTGCTAGGAGGTAGGACAGGAGATTTAATTGACATGCAGAGATCGATATGTCAGCGGGAGGCAAGGGTAGATAGGAGGAGGAATGTGTGATCAGCATGCTCGCCAACTTCGAGCCATTCCAGGACACGAACACCGGGAGAGTCTGAAGATGCCGTCACGTTGCGAGAGATGGTAAGACCCATCGGCGGTTGCTTAAACAAGTACTATCAAATTGGCGACACTGAGGTCTTTACAATCAGTGAAAGTCGTGTTATTGTCGATGGAAGCAGATTCTCATGCTGCGTTGCGATTGATGCTGCATTGTAAGATTTTACTTGCATGATGCCGGAATCTCTTCGGCGTCGGCTCCGGCAACCGCCGAGCGTAGTCAGCATGCCTCGGTCATCCCATGTGAATTTAGCACTCTAGAGCTCACGTTGTGCAGCTTCATTTGAACCGTGACATCGATCTCAAACACCATCATGCCAGGGTCGATGGCAAATATCGTATTGACGACCGTGACGCCTCCACGACCAGGGAACGTCATTTCGGAGAATGCTGACAAATCGCCTTCCTCGCCGTTCGATACAGAGAACGACATCAAGAATAGCGAGCTGAGTGGACAAGAGCTTGCATCTACTGATGGAGGACCCGCCGCTTGGAGATTACTAGTCGCTGCCTTTGCGTTCGAAGCATTGCTGTGGGGTACTACCTGCTCGCAGTTCGACTATGAGAGTCTCAAGCTGACCAAGATGAAACATAGGCTTCCCTTCATCTTTTGGAGTGTTCCAGAACTACTATTCACATATCCCAGTGTTCGCCGGCAATCGCTACATTTCGGTTGTGGGGACTGCGGCCTCTGGACTGGGGTACCTCGGTGCACCTATCATCGTGCCTTATGTGCAATCTCATCAGCACCGACGTAGGCAGATGATTTTGGTCGGGTGTATGTGTCGCCCGATACTGAAAGGTTGAGGCATCAACTGATGACTGGTTAACAGAGCCCATCTGCATCCTTGGCCTCATTGCAGGATCCTTCGCCTCAAACCTCGGCATACTCATTCTCACACAAGGTGTAGCCTACGGACTCGGCTTTCTGATCTTCTACTACCCCATCCTGAGTATGGTCAACGAGTACTGGATCACTGACCGAGGCATGGCATACGGTATTCTCTGCGGTGCTTCTGGGATCTCAGGCACCACTATGCCTTTTAAGCTTCAAGCGCTTCTAGAGAGGTATGGGTATAGAATCACTCTGAGGGCAGTAGAGAGGTATACCATGAAAATTCAAGGATAGAAATACAGAAGAACAAGCGAGATATATATGACACAAACTACATTTCCACCTAGATACAAGAACAGTCACGTTTCGAGATGAGTAAGGAGAAGGACAAGATTGATTCGGAACCAGCTGGTGAACGATGGTGGCTACTCTGGGCTCGACAGTGCCTGAGTGTCTAATTCGCTTCCTCAGCACTAGCAACCCAACTGACGACTCGTCGTGGTCGTCCGGAGTCGAATCAGCAGCTCTGCTGAGTACGCATCTCAGTCTCGCGGCGTATGTTGGCTTGGTGGACGGCTCCAGCGACAGCCATGTTGTACGATGAGCTGTTACGGCCGCGATGAATGTGTTGATCACCGCCCAAGCTGTCGCGGGTGTCGCTATGGAATCTGGCAATGGGAAGATATAGAGACATATGATATCTAGAGACTTACAAGATGATCTTGAAAAACATGGCGTAGAAGCCACACAGGATGAGAGTGCCCAATATGATGGTAGCGAAAGACAGGATAGCGGTCTCGACGAAGGTAAGCACGGCGTGCATGTTGGTAGTCGGTGGTTGTAAGATATGGCTTGAGTTGTTTGATAATTGTCGAGGAACGAACTTTCTCTCGAGTCCGTGGTAGGTTCAAGAGCGTCGATGAACTTGAAAGACGCGGTGGGCCGGTATCATAGTCCGGAAGATTGACTCGAGTTTGCAGATCAAGCAAACGTCTTCGAACAGGTGTTCGTCGGACTCTGACAGTCTCTTCAGATTTGCCGCTATCTGAGTGTGCACGTTGATTCGTACTTTGGTCTGGATATTGACTCGATTGAGAGAGGTGTATGTTTTTGGCAAAAGCAATGAGCGTTGTCTGATCCCTGAATGCTTCTGTGCATCCCGATAGTGACACAGTGACTCTGTCTGGAGACTTGAAGCTCGTGAGATCGATGATCTCCTGATCCTCCATCGACTTGGTCAACACACTGTCCTCCAGACTTCGATACTTCCTGATTTTTCGTTGGGTACGGATCCTGTCTGTACATTCAAAATGATCGAGAGATGGACCAGAACAGAAGAAGATTGATGATGTTACTCTACATGAAATACAAGACTGGGCATCGAGAAAAGGGAAAACTGCACGCCTAACGGCCACGACCAAGAATACTCTGTACAGCCTCCTGAATGATGACTCTCTGCCACTCAGGCAGATCAACAACCTCACTCGCTCTGACCAAAAGATCCACACTCTGCCCAGTAGCAGCTTCCTCCCTGACTCTCTGCTGCTCACGAGCAACAGTGGCAGCAAGAGCAGCAGGCACAGCACCACCAGCAACAAGAGGGAGACCGACGACAATGGCGGCGTGGGCAGGAGCGTTGGTGCGCCAGGAGGCACACAAGCAGCAAGCACAATTCTGCAGGTCTTCCTTGAGCAGGGAGGTGAGATGAACACCCCACGTGCGCCACGACTTGAAGTAATGGCCACTGGGGTGTCCATAGATTCTCATCTCCCTGCGACCAGGGTAGACACGATGCTCGACCTGGTAGCCAAGGGGGAGGCCGCGAGTCTGGAAGGGAGCGCCTCCTGTAGAACAGATTAGTAAAAATTTCAGGCGAATGCACGTTGCTTTACACACCGAAGAGGACTTGCAAGTCAGCTTGACGCCCGAAGGCAGCGCGGAAGTCTTGAGCGACCTGATCAGGGTCGACGACAGCGAAGAGAGGGTCGCCCTCGTGGCAGAACGATCGATCTCCATCGGACGGCAGGAGATCCAGATCTATGATCTGCATGGGACCAGCAGCGGCGGGAGCAGGAAGACGGAGGCCACCAATGGTAGGATGGAAGGCCATTGCGGGTGGAAAGGAAAGGTTGGTGGTGCTGAAAAGGAGGAGTTGTTGCTGTCTGGGTGCGCGCAAGAAGGAAAATGGGATGTAAATTAGCACGAAGGTTTTGGTGCATCGTGCTGTGGCTATGCCAAGGACAGGGAAGCAGTCATCTCATTCACAAGAACTCGTACTAGCTAGCTATAGAAAGGCAAAAACATGATGGAAACTCTGCACTGTCCAGAGAGATAGTATACGATGGAACTGCTTCGTTGGAAAGCCATGTGTGTAGCACAACTTCCTGCATTCTGATGGTCACCATACACAATATATCATCGTACTGAAACAGGTTCTCGTTGTCATCTCTCGATGACATTCGATATGTGTCAAACTAGCTACAAGAATGCAAGAAGTACTAGGAAAACACTGACCTGTCCAAGGAAGTTGCACGCCAATAAACCACTTCAATGTAAAGCCAAATGTATCTGCAAAACTCCATGTATCTTTACAATCAACCTGCACCCCACACTACGTCCTTGAGAGCAGCTCATTCAGCGCTCAATGACATCCAATATTTCAATTGGGTTTTGGTATCGTCATTGACCACTCCTTCAGTCTCGGCATCCTGATAGACGCTAGCCCAAATCTAGGTACCTGTTGTTTCCAAGTCTCTTCAGTGAGCATATTATAAAAGTACTTCTGAGGGATGGGATAGATAGTCTGTCTGCTGGTACTACCAGCAGCTGGGGTGTCAGTTCTCACACGCTCAACCCCATCATCCTCTACCCAGAGATCCCATTGCCCTTCGATATACATTCCAAAGGGGCAGTTGACCATATGTCGATGCTCTGTGGTGTCGCAGGTGGTATATGCAGTCATTGCATAAGCGAGACCGCCGAGTAGATGGTCGATCAAAGCACAGCCAAGCTCATTGCTTCTGTTTCCTTGTATCCAGGGCTCCTCTGGGCTCTCATAGGTTGGATGAGGAGGAATTGGGAAGTATGCCATAGAAAACGCATGAGCAAACTCATGTACAAGTGTTTCGGCGAGACTGAAAACTGTTCGGTCAATGGCAGAGTCGGAAAACAATGTGCGTGGTCGACGGCTCAATGGCACATTGAATCTGTCGAGCCAGCCTTCGAGCTGTTCGCCATGCTCGTTGGTGTCGTTCACGTCGTCGTCACGGTATCTTTCCAGGATCGAGATGTAGGATTGACAGATGTGAATATCTGACTGGCTAGTGTAGCTATCGAGACTTAGTACTTGTATGCGAATGGTGACAAGAATTTGACTTACGCTTGACTAGCACTTCTGTCTTGATTGTTTATCTTTTTGCGCGGCCTAGTCACACCATAACCCCCCACTGTCACCATCTCTCTAAGGGGCATGAGGTGCCATATCGTCCAGTCTCGCATCTTGATAATTTTGTTGTACACTTCAGTCTGCTGCTGATCAGTCAGAGTAGCGGGGATGCTGGCAACCAAACATGGTCCATGAGTCGCATCGTGGAACTTTGTCATCGACTTCGTATTTGCGATGGCATGGAAGAAAGCAAGCGCGGCGGGGTCATCGAGGATCGCGCTCGCCAGAAGCAGAGCAGGCTCCATGAGATCATACTCATCATCGTCAATGTCTTTCCACATGCCTCGTCTCAGGATCGGATGGATGAGCTCGGTTCTCCGTCCACTCGGGTTTCTCTTCCCTGCCAATCTGCCCAATGGCTTCATATCGACATCTTCGTCTCCGGGGTAGAAGTTGATGAATCCAGCTTTCTCCAGCACAGAAAAGCCCCAATGACCGAGCAAAGCCTGCCATACCGCCTTGTTATCACTCGGAGCACCAAGGGCATACTTTGGCGGCCACCAGAGAGGATTATATGGGTCCTCAGGCTCAAAGTCGTCGCGGTTGTTGATATCCATCTGTCGAACTTCGAAGCCCGCACCATCGACCTTCGAGTATGCGCGTGCAGTGTAGCGCCAGGAATCGTCGTACCAGCGCGTTTTGTAGTCTGTCCCATCTATGTTGGTCCATTCGGGCAGCGCTGGAGGGTGAATGACTGTGTAGGATCGGAGTTGATCGACGGGGGGGAACGTGGGCTCGAAGACGGATGAGACGTCGGATCTGTCGTCAGCATCTGGCATGTCGGTGTCAGACATCGTGTTGTATTATGTCGTTTCTGATGTTTGCTCTGACGAGAATATGGACCTCTGCGGTAAAGAAGTATGATCTGAATAGCTCTTGGCTTTCTTTGATGCGTAGATGCTGCCGGATTCGTTTCTTGACAAAGCAACCTGGACCATAACAAAGAAATCACTAGCTCGCAACGATTATAGAACGAGTCTCACATCAAATATGCATCTCGAGCCGGGCTATAGGAACGCAAAAGGGTTATCGTGTACCTCGTTCGTCCAAAGAAAAGGACAGCCAACAAGGTTCTCACTGGAGAGTATCTATATCATGGCTTTCGCTTTGCGTTTCGATGCAACGGTAATGCTATCACTCTCTCCCTGGAGCATTAATCTCCTCAAGACCCTTCAGCTTCCTTCTCGCCCACCGAGATCTTCTTGTTCTTTTTCTCCTTCTTTTGCTTCTTCTTTCCAGCCTTCTGCTGTCTCTTTGCAGCTCTAGCAGCAGCCTTGACCCAGGGAATATTCATCATGGAATCCCTGAACGATTCGGCCATCGTCTCATCCTTCTCTGCACCTTCTTCATTTTCTTCCTTCTCGTCCTTGTTCTTGATAGCTACCTCGTCCTGTTCCTCTCCGGGTTCCTTCACAGCAGGCAGCCAGACGCTGTCAACGGTCTCGAGAGCAGCAGAGTAGCCACGCCAGATAGGGATCTTGAGCAGAGGCTCAGTGTCGTCGAGGTAAGCTGTAGTAGGCTTAGGAATATCCTTCAGTGGTAAGTCTGGCGAGTGGGTTAGTCAGTTACAAGGAACGTGATCAACCGGGTAACCTACGAAGAAAATGAGACACAAAGTTCTCCATGTAAGACTCAGACAGCAAGCCAGGGCAACCGCGATCTCCATCAATGCAATGGGAAGTATTGACGATACTTGCGATGTTCACGGCCTGGCCAACTTTGACGCCGGTAAAGTTGTTCATGATGATCTCCGAGACAGGACCCAGACTGCCAAGTCCATGCCACACACGTATGAGAAGGACCTCCAGACTCTTCATCTCCTGAAGCGACTCACGCAACTTTGCTCCGAAAGCAGAGGGAATGAGCTTCTCCCCAAGGCTACGCTCGCCACGACGGATGTCAATAGTCATGACCAAGAAAGGGAAGTCGCGGGCAGAGGAGATCAGGCCTCTGTGCAAGGGTGTCCACGAGTTGACGTAGATGTGGCAGAAGTCGGTGGTCAGCCAGACTTGCTTGCCTACACGGTGGAATTTCTTGTTGACGAGGAGGAAGTTGGGACAGGGACGAGCAGAAGTGGTTTTTGTGTTCATCTTTGCTGTGGTCATGATGCTGGTCAGGAAACCATCGCGGCGACGAGAGAGCGCATGGCTGAGAATAGTGGCGGGAAGGGGCTCAGGAAGGCCGTTCAGAGTAGGGATGCGGGGCTCCAGGGTGAGGCGCTCCAGGTCTTCGCCCAGGCGGATCCTCAGTTGGCACTTGACGAAGTATTTGGAACTCATCGTGGTATGTTGAAGGTGATGTAGTGCTATGAAAGCTGTGGAGTTGGACGGACCCGGAGATGGCCTGCTACAAGCTGTCGACGAGACTCTAGAGGTTCGGGATGTTGCTTGCAACTCAGCGTCAACGAAGAGGGGCTCACGATGCGATTAGATGAGATGCAATTGATTGTGTGGACGCATGTATGGCTTGGCAAAAGCGACGGACACCCCGTACGAACCGTTGACGACACCCGGCCGCTAACTGATGGCTTTCCCGAATCAAAAAGGACGAAAGGGTATCACGAAGTATAGCTCATGGAGGAGCACATGTAGCATGCTCATGGAACAAATGTGGTATCAGACCTGGCTGGCGAGAGCAAATATATCGTTTGACGGAAGCAAATAAGCTGGTTAGGGGAGAGTAGCTTGTAAGGTCATACCGCAAACGGAGGCAATGAATCTGTGTTCATAACTCCAATCGTTGCATTTCGACAGTCACTCTTCAAGATGAATACTCGTTGGGTATGCACAGTATTTCTCAAATTGAGTTAACGACCGTCGGGAACGACAGGCCAGCGAAATCTTAAATGTAACTTTCGAACAGTTCATGAGTAAGGCATGGGCTGACACGATCTACGTGTATATAAAGCACGAAAGCTATTTCCAAGAAGCCTCACAAGGGAGACAGGGTGGCTGGACTGGCAGCTTTTGAGGAATGTACGTGCCGGAAACGGTCCAAAAGTATGCGATTGGCATATCGATCGCTGATACAAGATCCAAGCTCTTTGTGATAGACTGACAACGAAGAAGATGTCATGGTGATGTGGTGCATACCGGATTGTCATAGCCTCATACGGTAAAGTAGTTGAAGGAGGTGTGGTTAGAATACACCTCGCTGCGCAGATTTGGTCCCGGCGGGGTACTGAGAGCATGGCGTTTGAGCACAGACCAAGCCCATCAATGTTGGAGATTTTTTGGAAGTCGCGATCGACTCGAGACGGCGACTTTTGCGGTCGCAGCTTCCAATCTTCCATCGCAATCTCCAATTACAACGCTACCGCACAGCTCTCGTCTCCAGAACTGTGGCTGTGTCTTTCTAAATTCCGCTCAAGTAGATCAAAATGGTATGCGTAGCATCTAGACGCTCGTAGCCAGCTCCTGACGTCTACCACAGGCACCCACGAATGGCAAAAAGCGCACAACGATGCGCGCCAAAGTCGCCGCAGCCTCTCGCCCAGCAACCACTGCCACAACTGCCACAACCTCGTCGGCAAACACAAAAGCCGGCAAGCGAGCCCTCAAACACGACACGCTCATCTCTCGCATCGAAAAGTCACAAAAGAAGCCCTTGAAACGCCGTCGTCCTGGCAAGAAACTCAACACAGCCTTAGACTCGCTAGCAGATGCTTTGCCAGAGCTCGAGGAAAACAGCGATGATGAATGGGAAGGTATCGATGAGGACGACAAAGACATGGATGGTGCACTGGGCGAACTGAGCAAGATGGTCAGGGTCAGAAAGGCAAAGCCTGCTGATGGGAAGATGAAGTTGAAGACACTCAAATCGCGACCGGGTGCCTTGAAGAGGAAGCAAAAACTGGAGGAGAGTGAGAAGGAGAGGTTTGGCAAGAACTTGGCAAGTATGAGTGTGCCTGCTCAAGCCGCGTCTGATGCTGGAGATTCGTCGAACCGTTGGGCTGCCCTTCGTGGTTTCATCGGCCAAACTCTGGAGCAGAATCCTGGCTTTGCGAAGAAGGCTTGAGAGACAAAGTCGAAGATCGCCCAATATCTCTTCTCGACAGGTCGAGGGAACGGTCATTCTCAAATCGACTGGTCATTCGCAAAACGACTCACTAAATTCGGCACACCATCACACTACAGCTTGGGTGAGCTCAACAAGCCTTGAAGAGTTTCGTTGACCGATGCTTCTCAAGTGTTCGGCCTCGAAAACCAGCCCATTGAGCGGGTCTGCGCCTCGAGCGGTGCCAAATTCTCTCTCAAAGTAACCTCGGCTCCGCAAGAAGCAGCACGCTTGCTCTCGACACCAAGCTGCAAGCCAGTCCATATTGATTCGGACAAAGACAGAGTCTGGCCCATCGACTCCTTTGTACTTTTTCGCTAGACACAAAAAATCAAGGCCTCGACTGGGGTATTCTGCACTCTTTGTCCGATCGTTTCCGCATTCGGTAGGACATATTGATGGACTCCGTGACACCAAGACTCGAGCTTCACAGTGTCACGTACGTCCTGGTCAGCATGTGTCTCGAGCACACCTGTACTAGTGATCAATATGGCAAATCCTGACCCAATGGATTTTGACATATCTGGAAATCAACCTGAACCTGATCGGCCTCGCGGCTACCATGTCCCTCTGCCTCCATGGCTCCCCTACAAGACAGATGTTTATGGCCAACCAATTAACGAACACTGGACCGACGTAAACGAGGACTACACTGTGAGATTACTCGATGATCGCAGCGCCTTCGAGGTGCGCGAGCTCAACGAGAACGACCCAACAGGCATGGGCAGACGTTTCGAAGGCGACTGGCCAAAGATGTACCTAATGGGACCTCCAAGTCAACAACCAGATTACACGCAATCCTCGAAAAGTTTGGCTTGAAGATTTTGAATGCAGCTGGTTTTATCAACAACATCCATCCTTTGGAGGAAATGGGAATTGGTCCATTCGGACAGCTGCACTGTTTTACTTGGCGAAACCCGACGGTTGATCCCAATCAACGCACACACCCGGTTTTCAGGTTTGACATGTGGCATGGCATCACGCAAGAAGACCACGACATGCTGCGCCACTCACTGCTCCTTGCATCAGCTGTCCTAGACGACCCAATTGTGTTGAGCTACTTCCACGCCATGAGGCAGCATGTAGCCTCCATGGAAACAGTCATCGATCCGGATACAAATCTCATCTGCAGAATTGTGGATATCCCAGCAACCCTCACACCTGACCAGCAACTTGATACCTATCAAGCCATGTGCGATATGCGTCGCTGGACATACTGGTCAATAACCGGTCCAGCCAATGACGATCAAACTATCTTGGGCAGTACAGAAACCCAGTTCGATGCCAATGGCAAAAGTACCGACGCAGCAAGACCGTGAGTCCCTGACATTCTGTCCTCTGTACTACGGGGCCTCGGGATCAAAAAACTAACAAACCTACAGAAACACACGACAAAGCCACATCAAAACTGACAAAACCTACCTCGACCTTCTCCGCAGCTTTGCATCACCGCTGAGACGTACTGCACGAGAAATGAACCATTTGCTCGCTTCTTCTTCCATCAAATGTTCTATCTATGAGACTTGAATCATGATGCTTACCTTCAATCTCAATCATCGCTCTCTAAGTGCTTTAACTTTGCTCAAGAGTCTGAGGACATGTATATAGCTACTTAGAAGATACCGCAGCAGGACACATCAGAGGTAGTCATCCATCGAGCTCAGGGTACCCAGCTACCACGTCGAAAACGTCGAGGTGCTCACCGCAAACCACTAGTAAATCTCCAAGCCCATTCCTCTGGCATGACTCCAGGCACAATCAGATCCAATACTGCCATAATCTGACCAAAGCTCGTCTTGTCCTTGGCGGTCCAAGTCGGAGTCTCCGGCTCAACAGATGGTTGTATCGTCATTAGAAAGCAAGACCTTTCTTTCTCAAGATTGTATCGCGACCTCGATCTCTCTCGCAGACACGACCACGATGCAGAACAACGAGGTCAACACCATGGAGGCCAACAAAGAGGTCAGCGACGAGCCCACCATCAATGCGAAGAACGAGGCCATCCAGAAGGTACTCGAAGAGTATGTATACACGTCCGAAGATCACACCAGACCATCTTCCTAACACGAGAAAGCAAGGGCAGAGCCCCCGAGCCCGCCACCGCCAAACCCGCCAGCAAGCCCATCAACGAGACCAAGTCCCCCGAAGACCTCACCGTCGAAGGCCACGCAGCCTACTATGCCTCCACCAAGCCCCCTGGTCGCAAATTCCCTGCTTCAATGGCAGACGATATGCTCATGGACATGTTCGTCGACCCAGACGCAGCACCTCTCTCTCTTCCCGCCCCTGAGGTCCCCGAGGAGCCTCCCAAGAAGAAACGCCGTCCTGCCAAGAGAAGAAGATAGATCTTCGCAGCGTGATTTTTCTCTCTCGATACTCTGGTTCCAATGCTGATGCTCGCAATGCAGAGACAAGTCATGCATGTGCATCAGGCCATTGAGAGTCAGCATTTGGGATGATGATGGCGGGCACGAGTGAAGCCGATCCTCTATCAAGTTCAAATACAAGAGCATTTTTTCTACTCACTATTGTGTGACGTGTGGTAAGGAGCTCCAACGGTTGCCAAATGATGGTCCTGCACTGCGGAAGTTGTACTTACTCAAACTTGAGGCTGTTTTTTTCTGCGGCTTTCAGGCTTTGCACTTTCTCGTTCTACCATTCAACTTTCGTGCTTTCGTCTTTGAACCATTCCTCGTCAACTGTCAATCTCCCGACCATCGTGCGTATCAAACTTCACTGCCGTCCTGGCCGCATCTCTCCCCTTCTGTCCCTCGCAGAGAAGGGTGATGTGTGTACCATGGCACTCCATGTAAGCGCTCTCAAAAGATCTCTTTGTATTCCCATGTCTGCAAGCCAATCATTCAAGCACGCTGCGCACTACTGCGCATTGTTCATCTTCAGAAACCGCTTGATAATGTTACCTCTTTCTCTCTGTCAGCAGACTGCGGAAGAACGCTGAGAATCCCTGCGTTTGTTTGGCTTCAGACACTTCTCCACTCTTATATCTTTTCATTCCCGGTGGCACTGCTTCTTTCAAACTCACGCTCTCGATGGTCCGCGGAAGGGCATCTGTTTCTGGTAGTCCGAAACCGCATTCATTTGCAGCCCATCTTCTCTCTGGAATTTGCACCTCACCTTCTGGCTTTTGTGTGACCGAAGATCTTCACCGCATCTTGTTTATCTTAGTTTCAGCTGGAACGTTGTGCCTCACGCTCTGCATGTCACAATTACAAGTCCGAGCTTTTCCCATTCGGCACCTATGTACCAAGGTCTGAGACCATTCTGCTGAGCGCTGCGCTCATGAGAGTAGCGTGTGTCTACACCTTCCACTCCAGCGGTCTACACATGGAGCACATGCAGTCATGTGAGAACTCAGGATTGCCGATATCATTGTGTTCTTGATCCAGGCAATCGAAGAAGTGGCTGTCACGGGAGCCTATACCTGCGGTATCCATCTTTGGAGCAGAAGCACTTTGCCGAGGTCACCACATGCAGGTCGAGCAACGCTTCGCTGCGTGTCCAGCGCTCTGATACCTCTGTTGCGGCCTGGAATGCTCTATAAGCTGTAGTCGTTGGCTCTCTATATGCTTGCCAATCTTGCGCCCAGCGCCACAGCGCAACAAAGCCGTACACTGCACAACTCTGGCTGGCTTCAGCGCCGTCCTTCCTCCAGCAAACACTTCAAGCAACGTATCGCGATGCCTCACACTCTTTCGGCTGGATTTGGGGCTTTTTCGTTACCGCCCAAGACCTTATTCGCTGTACCCGTCTTTGGTATACGTGGTACGGCACCCAGGCTCGCTCCGTTCTCACGACGAGCATTTTGAGTGCAGTAGCCCGAACCAGAAGTACAGTCACAGACGAAAGACAAACTGTGATCGGGAACATCTCAGCTGTCCCCAATCCCAGCTACGCCTTCACAAAACCCGCTACAAGTGCACTGACTACGTGAGCAAGTCCAGCCGCAGTAGCAGCTCATTGCGTCGAAGGAGCACCCCAGCCATCGTCAGGTGCATCCCAGGAACCACTACCACTCGCTCCACACTCACGACAAGCTTTTCGAGTACATCGACTAGGGAGAGAAGATTAGCCGCAGCAGTAACCTCAACCATCATCAGCACGCTGATCTAGCCGACATTGTTGTCTTGGGCCTCCTGGCCAATGACATGGCCTCTCAGACGAATGGCAACATCGCAGTTCCTGCTTGTTGCGATTCCGCCAGCAAGTCTGTCATGGATCCTCAGTCAAATCTCGCCGTCATTCAAGGCCGGCTTCTATCCTTCGGATGTTGTTCAAGAAGACCCCTTGCCAGGCTGCCTCATCGTGACAGTCCTCATTCGCCGCTTCCGCCAACAAGATCAGCGTCAAGGCTCCTCAGTACAGCACCGAGTTCTGTCTCGCCGAGAAACAGACTTCTTCAGCCTCTTCTTGGCCAAGGTAAGGCCTAACCGTCTGACAAGGCTCCTCAGTACAGTGTATCCTCCAGCTGCCTTGCTACGAAATTATGGCCCTTGTATATCTCATCTTCAATCTGCGGCTGTTAGTATCTCCTCCCGCGTCTCGGAAGGGATGCACCGAAATGAGCCTAGAGTTCAGGCGCGACTACGAGCCGAGTCCAGAGCGTCCAGCATCAGCACACTCGATCTAGATCTGCTATCGCAGTATCCCTGATATCAGCGAGTGAGTCGCATTCGGTATTGACCACATCCCTATCGTTGCCGAACATGGTGACAACCAAATCTCACTGAGGGAAACAGCTGCCAGCAGAACAAAGAAAGTTTGATGACCAGAATCTGCTCTTCTTGCCTTCCTTCGTTATGTGTCGCCGCTTCCGTCACTATGTTCTCATGGATGTTATTGACCCAATTGGCTAATGTCAGATTTGGAGCTCTGAGTTCAATTTCTTTGCGTAAATCTACACGGTTCACTGCTGCACAGTAGACAAGCGGTTCAAGAATAGGTAGTAAGAAAGGCGACGGTTTCAAGTTGTAGTTTCAGCAAAGCACACCTTCACACATTCCAGACAACCCTTTCTACTCTGCTTCTTTGCCATTTGTCTGCCTTATCACTGTCCAGACGTGGTCCCTGATCAAGTAGACGTCAAATAAGCTATCAGTAACCTTGTGAGTCCATCTGCGTAAGTGCTCTTGGTTCGCGATTGCATATGCTGTAGCTTATTCGAAGAGCTATGTAATATTCCTTGTTCAGACTCCATCTCGCTACTAGCGCTTCCGATGTTTGAGAGAGACTGAAATATCCTTGCCTCGATAGGACCCAAAAGCGCCCATCCAACATTGCCATCCACGATTGGAGCTTGAGACCAATCTATTTGGTACGAGGGCCGCCTGTCAAACACGCAGAGCATGTAGACTCGAGAAGATGTGCGGGCAGGGAAACAGATCATATCTGAAACAGTTGTGGTATGCTACCGCAGACCTTTGCTGGAGGAAGTCAATGCCCAATGAAGCTGTTTCCTACCTCGTTCGAAGACCCGCATCCCTTTCAGTAGGTCTTGTCTTTCTGATCTGCTGCTCGTGACCAAATCTCTCCATGCGTGTAGTCTCGGCACTCGGGGCAGACCTTTCACGACGTCGGCCAAACTAGTTGCGCAGTCCGCGATTGACGCGTTGTACTGTTTACCAAGCCAGCCTCCCCTGTTCACTCTCTGCACGACCTCTCTTACTACCACACAACCCCAGTCCCATATTCATCCCATCAAGAACCTACAGATCACTTCAATTCTTGCAAGGATGTGGCGGTGCAGGATGTGCCAGCAAAATGGCAAACACACAGACTGCCGTACCAAAGGCAACCTCATGGCGCACCTGGGCAGTGCGCACAACATGGGTCCCTTTCGTTGCGCCTTGTGCCCCTACGCCAAGTGTAGAGCGTACGTGACATACTCAGAGTGTCTGCATGTGTCTATACTGACACCAGCCGCGCAGAGATCATGTTCAGGCCCACATCAACAAGGAGAAGCTCATGCGCAACGGTCGCCACGAGTATGCTATCGTGCAATACAGCCAGAGAATGAACAGCGCTCTGTACACTGAAAGTAACCTGTCCTACATCCCGCCATATGTGCCACCAGTCTTCATGCCAGTCACCGCCCCTGCTATGGCTGCTCCGCTTGCTGCTCCCGCGACCCCATCTTCGACCATCTCTGGCACTGACAGTGATATCATCTCCTCCCATGATGCTACACCGGACCCATCCCCCAGCCCTACTCCCTCCATCTCTTCCCTTGATGACAACAACCCGGAGGATGCCCATGAAGACGACGAAATGTCAGACGCAGCTCCTGTGTTCACGACACCAACCCAGCGCATCGAGGTCCCTGCTCAGAGTGTCGAGTTCCAAGATCAGCTCCGTACTCAGCGTGTCAGCTTCCAAGATCAGATCAACAATCAGGCAATGTGAGGGATTCAACTGGAGGCTCGTGTCATCGCCCTCGAGGCAGCCGCTGCCGACCGCTCGACCTTCCCCTGAACCGCTTGGCTTGAGCATGCAAGGAAGTCATGATCATCTCCACCTCTGTTGTCTCCAGGAGATCAAGCGGTCTGGACTCACCAAGGTAGGTCCCCACGAGACCAGAAGCAGGTATGGCAGCCCTTGCGAACGTGGTTGTAGCTTCTCATTATCAGGAGCGTCCATCTGAACCACTATGCCTTCATTCCCTTTCCTCTGCTACTACTTTCCCTTCTCAACGACCCCAATCCGCCAAAACTATCACACCATGCGCGACACACATTCTCTTCTCCTTTGAAAGCATTTGGGTCCGTTTCAGCAAGTTCTGTCAAGCGTTTCCGAGCAGTCGTTCATGTTCTACTGGAGACATTGCGCTCATCATGCCTCGAGTCTCTATCTTTCTTTCTGTGTTGAAGTCTTGCCTTCTATTGTTCTTTTCTTTGGTTGTTGTCAGGCAGAGCGGGTGCCTCAATGCCTTGCCAAAAAGCTTTCTGCCACTCTTTCGAGGCGTTTTTGCGACCAGGATCTTGTCTTTTCGGCAAGGGTTTTTCTCGTTGGTGGCGTTCTGGCTTGATCATATCTTCGGAGCGAGACAAATAGCTTCTCTCGTTGAGCACAGGAGTGAAAATAAAAAAGCCCTTCTTTCCCAACGTCAAATTCTCCATAGCAATGTCACTCCACGCAAAGTGCTTGCAGCTGTCTTCTCTCACTACAGCAGAATGTGTAGTCGATAGCCAATTTGAACCACTTCTAATCCTGGCATCGTTCTGTTCTACTGCATGAGGTAACGCTAGGTGCTCTGAAACCCTTGGCTCTTTACACATTCGCCTCGAGCGACGATCTGAACCACCATTCCTGGGTGTGCTACCTCTCCTCTGTATCCATAGTATTTTCCCGCTCTCCTGGTCCAAACATGGACGCCATGCGAGAGATCTGCCGAGCACTCGAAGCCAGCATCAATCCAGCTAATCCCAATCAGGTAACTTCTCGCCTAGGTGACAACCACGGAATAATCGCTTACCTTAGGCAGCAACTCGGCCACACAACCACCGTTTTGCGAGCAATATGTCACTCAAGACGGGTCCATTTGTGCCGAGTCTTTGGCTGGGCGAACCGAGTCAAACTGGAACTCATTGGAAAGCGAGCGCTGCCGAGCTTTTTACCTCTATCTTTCCAAAGTCATAATCACGATCATTTTCTTCGGTTTCAAAGGGGCGAGAATATTGAACATTTGGACAGCCTTGCATAGGATGGACCGCTGAACGACAGGGTGATACCACCAACGAAGCTGACTTGAACCATTTTCTTTATCGCCCGCGTTCGCCCCCGAGGCTTCCAGAAAACGACTAGCATTCCTTGCGACCCTTGTTCATTTCCACTCATCGAAACATCTTCTTTCCATGTCTCTATCGTGACCAAAGTGTGTATACTGGAATGAGAAATTACCGTAAATCCATGTCAACGGCCCTGTACCGTTAAGGATTCCCCTCTAACGAAAAGCCGTTTGGCTTTCTAACGTCCACTGCTTGTTTTTACCATATACAGGAGGCTCGTCCACTGAGGCTTTGCCTTCTCTATTTTCCATCTCAACCGCAATCTCGACCTCTCGTCATGACCAAACTGTTTAACCTCTCTGTTATACTGGCCTTCTTGGCTTCTTCCGCCACTGCTGCAGACCTCAACACCACAGAACTGCTCGAAGAAAGAGCAACAGCAAAAAAGTCATGTATGACGACTGTACCTGGCGTCGGTCGCTTCAACCAATACGTCAAGTACGACTTTGCGAAATGGACAAGCTTCCCCCTGGGCCTCTCAATTAGTAATTACGGCATCACGGCTGATCCTGACGACGACGAACATCCTTTTGACCAGTACTATGGACCCAATAATGTGATCCTCAAACGAGGTCGCCCGTTACAACTCAGGGTCCCTGGAGGGCAGACCAAGTCGCCGGTTCAAGGCGCCGAATTCACTACCGCTTACGATGATATCCTTTATGCTTCTGTCCGTACGGTAGCCAAGGTCAGCTCAGTGCCTGGAACATGCCATGGTATTGCCTTATCTCAGCTCTTTATACCCTCGGCAATACCTAACATAGAGATTCACAGGTTTCTTTTTCTACAAGTCCGACACCCAAGAAACGGATATCGAGATCCGCACGTCCTATCCCGACCAGATCTTCCTTACCAACCAAAAGTCTTCGCGTACTGCTGCAGCATCAACTTTCGAGACAGAGCCACCTTGTGATATGACTGCTGGCTTCCATGAGTATAGATTTGATTGGCTGAAGGGTGTCACGAAGTTCTACGTTGATGGGGAGTACGTTGGTTCGATGAAGAAGAATGTGCCTACGGTGCCTGGCAGTATGGTTTGGTTAGTCTCTTTGGATGAAGCCCCGATGTTGTCGCTACTATGCACTGCGATCGTATGCTGACTAAAGATGCAGGAACAATTGGGCAAATGGTGGCAGTTGGAGCGGTGGACCACCACAAAGAGATAATGTTCTCGAGATCCAGAGCATTGAGATGTACTACAACAGGACGAGTATAGTCGGGGTTGATTGTAAATAGATCTACGGGCTCGCGCCCAAGAAGGAACTAATTCAGTATGCTTGGCTGCGTTGAAGTCGAGCACACGATACATTCATAATTCGCGCGCCTCTGCTTCGCACTTCCGATCTCACACCAACAAAAAAACCATCAGGTCATTGACCACACTTCTTCTTCCTCCCTCCCTCACACCATCATCACCACCAGTAAGACCACCCTGTAGCTCTGCAGAGTCATTTCTACTGACCGCTCACTAGTCAACATGTCGTCCAACAAGAACTGGGGCGACGGCCACATCGACTGGGTGGCCAGTTACCAAGTGTACGAGGAGTTCGTGGCTGGGCAGGAGGCTGGTCACCAGGTCGTCGCCCCCAAGGGCGAGAACAAGGCCAAGAAGGCCGAGAAGAGGGCCGTGAGCTGCTCACGCCGTTTGTTACCATACGGTATACTGACCGTGAAACAGGCCCAGCCTGGCGCTGGCGAGCCCGTCAAGAAGAAGCAGAAGAAGGAGGAGAAGAAGGTTGAGGAGAACCAGGTCCCCAAGCGCCGCCACTCTGTTTGAGTAATGTAGGTACCATATCCATGAGGCATGTGGGCACCTTGCTGACTTGACGCGAAGTGTACGAGTATACAGCAGTGCTGCTTTTTGTATCAAAACTCCCATTCTCTCTCTCAATAGTGACCGAATAGTGTTCATGACTGTGACATTCTGTAGTTTAATGCATTTCTTTTCGACCTGTAGGTGGTAGATCAAGCATAATCATCACTATCTCGACTGCTCAGCTGAGCGCAGTACATGTTGACACCTTTCCATGCGTGAACACAACATCAAGTATCGCACCTTTTACGTTCACGAGATCTTCGACTGTCTAGACGAGTTCAAAACTTCTCCCGCGCGCTGCATGCTCTTCGCTCTGACACACGTTGACGACGGCCGACCAGATCCGTCTCACCAACAACGAATACATGGTTTCTATCACCATGCTATCCACTCCGCGCACCAGCACCTCACGCCGGACTGGCTCTGTTACTCTCTCCATATGATCTAGCAACCTCAGATCATGACAAATCTCGGTAAGTTAATTCGGAATTGAGCCCAAGAACCTCAGCTGACATCATCCAAGACGCGCTGGTGTCACTTTCACCGCGCTCCCCCAAAACTACATCCTGGAGATTGGAATTCGGTTCCGGGCCTGTCTAACCTCGAGACCAACAACGCAGGCAGGTGTATCTCCCGCTCCTGACGCAGCCCTCCTCATGCACCCATACCCGACCCTGCGTCCGCCTTGAAGTCAATCAGATCGGTACAGGTCACCTCCGAACTATTTGGAGCAGCACGCACGCTCTCCTCAAGAGAGTCATTCGCAGTCAGTACAGCGACTCCAGTGATGTCGGTGACTTCTTGACGCAAAGCTGCGAGTTATCATCCACTTCTTTCGCCCCACTAGCAGCGCCGAGGCCATGGCATCTTCTCCCATCTCCACTGCCAACGACATCGAACCGGCCAGCTACTGTGATGCCGGGCTTGATGAAACTGGAGGCGTTGGCTATGGCGGTGACTGTAAAGCCGTAGAGCAGACACCACCACCGCACATCCTGGACGTGCTCGAAAAGGACGAACGCAGTCGCATTACTGCCAAATGGTGCAAGCAGATGGAAGGTATTGACGACCTATCCTCCAGCAGCTCTGCCTTCGAAAGTGTCCTCCCTTCTGTGCAACGATGATACTACGGGAACAAACTCATTGAAGGTACTATCTTCTACATACCGTGCTTGCTACTTCCCACTGAGATAGCACATAAAATACAGCATATCGGACGTCAATCTGTCGACTGAGGCTGGCAAACTGTTGCTGGTATGTCTGATGCTACTTGAAAGAGGGGATGGAGGAGGCTACGAGATAGTGCCAGCATGGGACGCAGCTTGGTTCTCGCAGAGGCGAAAGGAAGCTTGACGAAATGATGCTCGCCAAAAAAACAAACTGCGAAGGTGTATCATGCCCCGACGACACTCAAGAGTCAAACTTCCGCTAGTAGCAATCGCCTATGGACACGCAATACCACAATCACCATGTCGGATCTGACAACGACCGTGGGAGAAACACCCCTAGCCTCGCCGGCTCAGACATCTCAGTGCGCACTGCCTGCAGAACCAGCGACGGTAACAGCACGCCCAGACCTGACGCCTTTGGAAACGTCGACAGTTCAGGAAAGAGCGACTCCTCCGGTCTGCACCCATTGCGACCTGCACCTACAGTTTCTTCATCGGACCTTCTCGAACCCGCCGACCCTGACGGCCATTAAGGATCCGTCTCGTTGGACGATCCTTCCATCACTAAACATCTTGACCGCGCACTCCACAACCGGAGAAGAGGCGAGTTGCAGCACGCCTTCGTCTTCTGGGCCCGGCATCGGAGGAAAATCGACCACGCTGTCTTGTGTGCGTGTCAGTGAAACGTCCATTGCCAAAGGTGCTCATGCACCTTCGCCTACCTTCTTGTCATCTTCCCCGTCCGCGCCACCTCTCTCTGACGATCATACTGAACAACCTTTCCTAACATCACGACAGAAGATTACAGACCATTACCTCGTTCGACCTTCCACCAAAAGACACCTCACCGATCTCCGAGCGCAAGCAATCCTCCTTCATCTCCGAGCGAGTGCGTCCGAAGTCACAGCTTGCGCTAGGGCGGAAAGGATCCCTGACCGGACGCCGGCGTGTCTCTAGCTCACAATCTTCCACAGTCAACTGCAGTCAACGACTGTGGATCAGAGGATGTGTCTGAGACAGGCGCCCACTTGACATTCGGAACATGGAAGACTTTACATCGCGCTGGCCCTTGGCATCGGGGGACTGTGGCTCAGCAAGAAGCAAACCGTCATCAAGGTCGAATCGCCTGCAATCAGAGTTTCAAGCCTACGAAGACGAAGCCTAGGAGGTCGTGAGTGATCCTGTACAGCCAAATAGTAGAGGACGCATAACATAAAACCAGGGCCTTTTCACCTGCAACCAGAGTCTCCGAGCCCAAGCCTACCAAGAGGAATTCTGACAATTCGCGACTATCCGAAGTTGTGGACGCTCAAGCAGAGCACAAGGTCGAGCTCGTCCCTCCACCCGCCTGACAAGGTTCTGGTAGAGCCAAGAAATCGGAGGCTGCCCGGTGAGGCGTTCCACGAGTCTTCCGAAGAAGCGCAACACGTGGAGGGGACTGAGTCTTCTGCCGCTCCCAAGAGGAGAGGTAGGCTTAGGAAACAAAGCCACCTGACGCCGGTCGTTGTGTTTGGTACTGAAGAAGATGGTGCGATAGCGAGTCCTACGACGAAGCTGCTTCGCAGTCACAGCGCGCAACAAGAACAGCATGCAAGCAATGGCTCGGCCCATAAACCAAGCCGGAAAAATCAGTTTCTCGACACATCTCTTCGAAACACCGCAGTCTGTCAAAGTATTCTGGAGAACACCACAACGCGGAGGGAGTCGAATGTACTGGCATGCACCCCTCATTGCCTCCCTGAGGTCTCAGAGGCAGTGTTACTAGTGTCACAATACACAAGAAGGGACAAGAGACAAGGAGAAGCAAGAGGAAATGAGAAGAGGAAAAGCTTGCCCATCCTGTTGTGAGACTGTACAGGAAGATACAATACACTTGGAAGGCAAACGTTACCAGATGTCTGAAGACAAGAGAGCGACGTCAGACGAAGTTTCCAAGGGAGGGGAAGAAAGCCAACTTAGTAGCGCAAAGACGATGCGAAGATCAAGAATAAAACTTAGACGGTAAAATGAAGTTGCAGACAGTCTTAAGAATTTGGATACTTTGCATCCGTCTTGACCACATCTGGTACTGTGCTTCTATTTCTCAAACACTAAGCTCATGTTTATCTAACAATTTGACAACGCAAAATAGTCAGTGACAAGCATGGCTGTCTTGGACCAATTCTTCCGCATAAATCAAGAATTAGCGAAGAAACATAAACGGAAAGGATAGAGTCACAACGGCGGAGTTTGAGGAGGATGTGACTTATGAGTATGGTTCGAAGCGAAATGTCAACCTATTGTCAAGCAAGCATGACGACCGATACATTCCTCCATGAAGGTACCATCAGAAATGCCGGTCATGAGAAGGTGTTGATCAGGCTTTAATGTAATGGCTGAAAGACATCTTAGGCTTCATGAAAATTCTTCCAATGTTACATACAAGCGCTGAACGGACATGTGCAAGTCTTTGGAACTTTTCCAAAAGTATGTGATCATCGTTGTCAAGATAAGCCTGTATAGTATCAGAACGCTTGAGTCCTACAATGGTGTCCTCGTTACCAGTCAGGGTATCGTGCATAGCACGCAGCGGTCCTCTGTTGTTGTGTTTGTAGTAGGTCATATCGGTCTGAGCTTGGCGCCCAGCCATGGGGCTGGTCTCGTTGACGGTATAAGGACGAAACCATATGCGGGCCTTGGCTTGTTTTCCCCCCATGACATCCCCCTCGAAAGCTTCCTCCCTTGCGAAGATGTCTGCCCTCGTTCCTGCCGGCCATCTAAGAGCCCATAATCATGTGTTCTCCCTGAGACTCACCTTCGGTGTTCTCTCGTTCGGCTCTGCGCACGACTACGTCACGAGCGTCGTTTATTTTGCTTCCCTCTTCTTTTGCTGTATTCCTTGCTTCTTCTGTATGCATGATTCAATCTTGCCATTGCGACTGGGAGTTAGACGTTCGTTGCAAGTAGAACTCACAATGTCGGTGTCTTCCTGCATGGGATGACCAGTACTAAAAGTCCGGGCAATATCCATGGATACATGACTGACAACTTCGCTCGTGTCTTTACTGCATGATTTATTGGAGGCTTGTACGGGAAAGCCTCTCCGAGGTACCCCACAAGATGCTTGAGAGCCTCACCGTTCTTGTTGGCGAATATTGAGACTATTCATTCAGCTGAGGATCAGCAGCCACAAGACCATGTTCTTCCTCGTTGGGGCCTTTCAGGTTTGTGACCATCTTGCCCGGCTTCAATCTTTCCGGTCCCAACATCGATGCCAGTGGGGAGGGTTTACGATGACCCAACGGTCGCCGACCCCAGTCTTGCAGTTAGGGGTTGGTATTGGAGAGACGGTCGAATGCAACAAGCAGAATCCGCCGACACGAACTTCTAGAACAATATCGTCACTGTTCAAAATCGATGTGAAAGTCTGGGTTAGTGATGTGGATGCCAGTAGCACCATCTTCCTTCTTCGTACCTTGATCTTTTGCGTCCATCTTGGCGATTTCAGCTTCGATCTCGCGGACTCCAGCATCACTGGATATTCAGCCTCGGGTGATTGGTGGCCATCTTGAGATGCTGAACAGCCTTGGTATTCGTCCAAGAGAGAGCAGCCTGGTCGTCGGCATGGATGGCAGCCATGGTGGGTTCTCGCGTACGGTGACGGTAGGATGGGGGCAAGGGTTTGTTGGGGAGTGAATTGCTCGTAACATGCAGAGTTGCTAAGGCGGAACATAGAGAACAACACCATCGCTAGAGTGGATTCGAGGAGAGCGCTGGCAACCACAGACTGGCGGCAGTGGAGTTCAACCTAATCTGGACACCTATTCGATCATTCAAAGGCGCTTGACAACCGGCAATACCAAGAGTTGAGAGAGGTCAAAACATACCTCCGGAGACTGAGTCAACCCCGCAGAACAGCAGCGCCTGACGTCAGTTGCAGAGATTGATGGATGAGTGGTGCAATGTTGAGGTTAGTGTGTGGAAATCACTGAGCCCGAGACTCTCTTCTTCCTCGTCGATATAGCTGGGTTTGGGACGAGCGCCGAAGTCTTCGAAACGATTTTGGCAGAACTTAAGATGAACTGCACAATTCTTGACAACTCCACGAGGCTCGGCTGGCGGTGGAGTTTGCGACTCGGCTAAGACATCGTTGCGTCTGTTTCGTCAAGCCCTTGAGATGGGAAGGCTGCAGCATCGGATGGTAAGTGTGGCACCTCGTTGTAGTCTACAAGAGGGATGATCGAGGCACTTCGGCGTATATCGACAGCTTTGGCGTGTGATGAGGTGGAATACAAGCGATGGAGACTGAGCGGCGAGTCCGAGTTGCTGTGGACAAGGCACAAGTCGTCATAGCGGTACTCGAACTCACCACGGATACTGAACCGTCTAGTTTGGAAGCCCCGGAGAACGAATCCTACAAGCATACCAAGTGATGCTGGGATGAAAGGCACTACAAGTGTCGTATCGAATCGCGTAACATTGAAACGCCGAAGCGAGCGTTCGGTTTGGCTTGCGGGATGGGCGTGAAGCTGTTCAAGTCTCTGCAAGCGATGGTTGCCGCAATCATCACGGCGCTCGAGGAAGTGTATCAAAGCTCTGTCGCTCGTGGGAGTCAGCCGTATTCCATGGGAGCGGCGAGGCCAGGAAAGATAACGCCCTAGGAGGAGAGCAAGGGTGGAGGCGACTCACCATGTAGGAGGCATACGCTACGAGCGGTGGCAGCGCCTTTGAAGACCGTGGAAGTAGCGATGAGAATGTATCTGACTAGGCTTTGTTCGCGGACCAAGTCAGATAACTTTGGGGGCCGGGAAGAGATCTTCGGTACGAGCTGCTTCGACTGACTTCTCCGAACGCACCGTCACGAATCTGGACTGAAGAGCAGCCTTGATACGGGCTTCCTTGATCGACTTGTAAATGCGTTTACCGAAGGTGATCTTGACCTTGGTGTTGATAACGTCGACCAGAGCGCGCTTGGCGCTGTTCTCGGATCTTTCTTGTGAACCGCTGCGGTGGGGAGAAGAGATCATCGATGAGTTGGAATTTTGAGGTATGAGAAGATGGACGCGAGAAACCCCCGCGGTGTGCATGCCGATAAATGTACAATACTGGAGTCTGCAAGTCCACGCGTGTGTTGTCCGACGGTCGAACTATGGTTTGGGAGTCTTGTTGCTCCAAAACTTCAGCTGTAAGCTCTTGAGGAGGTTCGAAGCGAACAGTAGCAAACATGTTCGGAAGAAGAAAATGGGACGTTGCAACGAGAAAATGTACGCCTGGAGAAGGGATAAAGTGAGCCGAACAGCAGCTCTCTTGGAGATTTCTTATGTCTACACGATGGACTGGGCGTATCTGCGGATGATGAGGCTGCGCTAGAGCTGGAACTGGTGCGAGCAGAGCTGTGAGTGGTTTGTGCTTCCGAAGCTGGAGGGTCTTTGAGTGGAGAAGATGAATTACAAGCAATTCGCAGTGGTGCAACAATAGAGAGGGAATGAACCTTGATGATGTAAAGCAAGGAAGAGAATGGAAAACGTGTTGTTCGATGATGAGGTCCACTACGTTTCGCCGACCGCCAGCACTGTACATCATTGGGAAGCATCCTCGAGATCGCCGCCCAATTGACATCTCCCGTGCACCACGGCGAGAAGATTGGGAGGAGGTGCACTTTGCATACTGCGGAATTTCAGTGGTCTGCGTACTCGATAACAGAAGCTGGAGTCTTCAAGTCGTAGAAGCAAGCACTACTTTTCCCCATATTCTTCATCATTTGTGCTCTGCCATCGCCGAGGTTCAGTCACTGTCTCATACGCCCTGGGTCTTATTTCTCCTTGTCTCCATGCCTTCTGGTTCTCCTTTACCACGCCTCGTCCTGCACCACTTTTCCTTTTTGCCATGCTATCTGCCGGACCGACGATGGACTCCTCGCAGTAGTCGATTTGCTCTCTAATAGCCAGACTCGAAGCAGTGAACGACTCGTTACGATCCTTGCATCGAGTGACGTCCAATAAGGCCATCTCATGTTCAGCATGCATACGCTCAAAGAGTGCGCCATGAAGAGCCTTAACTTTGTTCTCAAGTAGCCGGCATGGTATTCGAGTGCTACTACTTGAAGTGTCAGTCGTAGTCTCTTAACTAACGGCGCAGCGTAAAGCACTTTGCCATCGATACACACAAGAATTGGGACTGCGCAGAGTAGCAGCTGTCAATAGCATCAAGCAGCCAATTCGAGAGCGCTCCCAGCCATGTGTCTCTTGCGGATCATGTCGAACATGCAAGGAGACATGATGTGCATGCCGATAATTCCTGTTCGAAGGAGCAAGGTGGCTCTGTCGCATGCCGATGGCTGGATACTGCAAGATGCGATGAGAGTCTTACAGCCAAAACATTACCATCCCGAGCCATCTCGCAAAGGCACCACCTGCTTCGAATCAAAGCATATCTTCTCGATCAATCCTCCTCCAATACCGCAAAAGTACGTACATATAGATCCAAAACAACTCGCGTGCTGACCGTCGAAAAGCAACAGAAATCTACAATGCCTGCCGCGATCAAGGCTGCTGCAGCTGCCGCTCGCGTCTTTGTCCATACCACTAATGTCAACATCGCCCACCTATTCCACGATAAGGTTGATGCGGTTCTCAAGCAGGCAGTCAAGCACCTGGAAGCTGACCTTCCTGGCAACGCTGAGATCCGCGAGATCCAAGCTGACCTCGCCAAGATGGAATTCAGGGTTTCAGAGACCGGAACTGTTCTTGGTGTCCACCACGCTGGCCATCGCCCGGCTGGTGGGGATCATACTGGGAGCGTCGGAGTGCTTCGGTTCGGCGTTGGGTAAGGCGGGACCCGCTCTCACTATGGAGAGCACCTTTTCCCGCCTCCTAACAATGAGCAGAAGCGCCAATGCTCGGGTGAGGTCCCCTCAAGAAGTACGAGGTCTCGTATGCCACTATTCAGGGTATCGACTGTCCCTTGGCCAAGTTTCGCGATTCCGTCACCGTGGATGGAAGATGTCACGAACGAGTTCTGGTACAACGTCGACTCCCAGTCGACTCTTTTTTTTTTTGACGGGACCCTCGCCGCTTCGGCTGCTCCAGGATGATTGCACTTGAATTCTGGTGGGTTTCTTCTTCAACTTCCGCATCTCCTCTTCCCCAACGGTCACTAACCTTTACCAGGGACACGTTCTACGCAGCCATCATACCCACCAAGAAAGGCAAGAGCAAAGCAACAACAGCGCACCCCGACTCCGACTATGAGAAGCTCGCTGCTGAGATCGAGAAAAAGTCTCGTCTCACTCTCAGATACAACAAAGGCTCTGTCAGCAAGACCAAGCAGGCCGACGCGTCAGTGGGTCTGTTGGAGCCTACCAAATGCCTCAAGATCTGATCTACAGCGAAGGTTCGACTAGATCGACTTGCCCACCGATGTTTGTTCTTTGCTAGCAAAATCTCCAACACGAATTTATTCATCCGTTTCAACACAGCTCTACTTGTGTCTTTGTAAGTCGGATCCTTGATTTTCATCGTCCTATCTTGCACAATCAGGTCACTGACTATCATCAGTACCTCTCGACGGTGCAAGCAAGCCAATCGCAGCACCCTGCCGCCGAGCGACTCCGATCACGAAGAGCCAGTCGCTGGGTATCGTGTCTTTCGGAGAGTACGACAGCGTCCCGTCGTCCAGTCCAGTCAGGCGGTCCTTGAAACATCAGCCAGTGATCAGCCTGAGCTCCTCTACGACTGGCCTACCTCCACACTTACTCAAAAGCAGTGCTGCACGTTCCAAGACTGCTGTCGTACAAGCATTTTATGGCACCTATGATATCGGCTCGCGTCCTTCGACTGAGTCGAACACTACTGAGGGCACTGGAGATGAATTCGAAGAGCATGGCCTTATACGTCGCGATGCTTACGGCCGTCCTGTCGTCTACCGTGATACCAGCCGTTGTGCCGATCAAAACGCTGGCATCGTTGTTCCCAAGATCACAACACTGCTGCCAACGTCGCCCATGAGCGTGAGATTCTTGTTCGTACTGGCATGCCTCCTGCTATACTTCCTCGGGCCCCCACCAGCAGGGCCCAGGCTATGGCATTCTTTGCCGCTTCGACTGCTGACGATGCCTGATCTGTCGGCTTGCGTGACATCGAGTCTACCGACTACGAGGACGACGGCGACATCAGTGACTGGAAGGCTTTGTCGGACAGACAACACCACCACCCCACGTCTCTAATGTGCTCGTGGGGGACGAACGCAGTCGCACTACTGCGAGCTCGCACATACAGTTGGACGGTACTGAAGAGGTCTGCTACAGCAGCTCTGTCTTCAAAAGTGTGCTCGCCCTGGAGATTGATGGTGACGACGCCGACTGGACTGAAGGGATCATTCGCTTCGAGACTCCAGCTGCTGCAGCTTTCTCTCGTCACTCACCACCACCGACACAGAGACTCAACCCAAGAACTAGCGTGCCAAGATTTGCTCTGCTTCAGCAGCACCATTGGACGGCAAAAGGTAAGTTTTTGATGCCTTCGGAGTGTCTTGCCACGAGCTTCACTAACCAATGCCTCAGGTTTCAAGGTGCCGCGAACAATCTCGTCAGTCAAGAAACAGATGAATAAGCGAGCAGATGTTCTGGACTTCTCTGAGAGTCGCGATCTTGGATCTCTCTGCTCCCATTCATGGCAACTGCCTCTTCAGAAGTTTCTATCCGCCACGCCTGAACTATAAAGCACGGTGGAGATGGGGAGTCGTTGGGCTGTCAATGGCAGACATCAGGAACGCTGGGTGAGATCCTGCAGTCACATACTCGACTGAAAAGGCTCTGGTCGAAATAGTTCGTAAGGAGTGCAAGGAACGAGAGAAGGGTCAAAGTAAAGTGCAAGAGACAAGAGACAGTCAACTACCAGCGCCAGGACCAGAACACAATCAAAGACAAGTCCAGCATACAGGTCGTGCAATCTATCCCCAGTAGTAAGGGTGTCTTCAGAATTATGAAAGAGTAGCGATGAGACGAACATCAAGCGAAGGACTTGGAGAAAGGCGCCGAGCACGTCCATCCATGGTCGCAGCTTTTCTGTAGCTTTTGTTTCCTCGTGTGCATTGACTCTCGCTCTTGACTACACTATCCTGGAGCAGATCTCGCACGTTGAACGTCATTTTTATTCGCAAACTCTTCCCATTTCTTGACTCTCGGTGTATAGAGAACTGTCACAATATAGCTCTGAAAATGCATGGTATCCAATGAAAACGAGCCAGAGATATCGTCTCACGACATCTCTTTGGTCACACCTCTAACCAGAGCAGCAGCTGTGCATTCTTATGGTTAAATGTTGCTATAGACAATGGCGAGAGACAAGTTGATGCTAAAGCCATCGCTTATACATGTACACATGAACATGACATCGAATCCATCAAAATGCACAAGATCATGTAAGAAGCAACTCTGTCCAGTGAGAAAACTTGTCTTGCAGTATTTCTCCAGCTATGAATCTGATCTCAGACATAGCTATGCATGTTGATAGTCCATGCTGTGACAATACATCATTGTGGGAATGTGGCTGAGGACAGTAATGTAAACACTTGCATCGGAGAAGGACAGTTGCAGAACACCTACTCAGAATGTTTCTTTCGTTGTCATTGGTTTTATGATCTTTATGCAATAGTCAAAGGAAGGAAACGTCCAGACTCGTGTCTCCCAATTGCGACATTAATCCCACGACAGCCAACGCTCCTCTCTGCCTTGCCGACTGTCCTCCTTTCGAGCCATGCTAAACCTCACGATCAAGGTCATCATGTAATCAAGAGCTCTTGAAGATGAGCTACTGCAAGAGATACTCCAGAAGTGGTTCGATTAGAACATGCTACAACATCAAGGCTCCAAAGTTGACCTACGGGAGCTGGTCGACCGGTACCAGCAATGCGCTGCAGAAGCATCTGCTGGAGCTCGACAGGGAACTAGAAGACATCAGGATGATATACGGAAGCATTGAACGATGCTGGACTCACACAAGGGTCTGCTGGGTTTGGAACAGCAGCATCTTGCTGCACAGGCTGTGCGGGTGGGGGAAGATCCATGGCCGCGTCAATGACAAAAACTTGGTGATGGTCTGGTTGAAGGATACACGTGAAGTGGTGGTTGCGAGGGAGTGATTGCTTGGCAGTCCACGAGGTCGCACCCACGGAATATCTCATCGAATACTTGGAGATAAGTTCTCTTCTCGCGACTCTCTCTCCGTGACTAACAGATCGACATTCGCCTTCTGCTCACCATGGACGACGACAAACCCAACGATCAGCTCGTTCGCGAAGTGGCCCAGTCCATCCTCGATATGGACGCTGCCGTAGGTCACTTCCAGAGAGTATCCAAGCCGCATGCTGACCTTCTACAGAACCCCGACTGGTTCCTCGAGGAAGCCATGAAGATCCGCAAGCTCAGCCTCGAGCTGGAGCTCGCTCGTCACCAGCAAGAGAAGTGGAAGGGCACTCGTGAGGAGCGCAAGAGCAAGTTCGACTCAGGCCGCTCGGTCAGTCTACTATTACCATTGATCCTTACCTTTACCTATACTGACTCGTGTAGCATATCAAGACTATCAACAAGGGCTCTGCTCCCCTGAAGTCCATCCTCAAGAAGCGCGTCGAGGATACCACCGTCGAGACCCCTACTGGCGACGCTGCTCCTGCCGCTGAGCCAGTCCTCGAGTCAAGCACCGTGGAGTCATCCACCATCTCAGCTGGCGATAAGCTTGTCCACCTAGCCGGCGAGGTCGGAGATCTGTCCAAAGAGGTCACCGAGCTGTGGACCTTCTTCCCTGTGGCCCTAGACTCAATGACCAAGCGCATGGAGATCCTGAGGAAGGACAACAATGACTTGATCGAGGCTCTCGAGGAGCAGAAGCAGAAGAATGAGAGCTTGGAGAAGAGATTGGCCGAGATGGAGGCCTGGGTCGCCGCTCAGAAGAAGGTTTGAGAGGTTGCTGCCACGATGTTGCTACTTCAAGACTGGACCATTCCCACTTTCGACTATGCCAGCATGTCTTCAATCTTCTCTCGGGGCGGATTGTTCTCGCACTGTCGATTGCAATCAACCTTCGTTGCTACCATACCTGTGCCTGTGTAATTTCTCGTGACCATGCTATAGTCGAGCGACTTGCTACGGTAGACCTATTGTGATGCAAAGTGGAAGTGCCTAACGGGCTCTTCCCAATGAGCACAATGGATTTGTAACGCAACTTCGGGGACGCTACCATTGGTTTGCCAACCGTCTCATTTCGCCACCACATGTTCGATGCGAACCATCGCAATGCAACGAGCACTTCCACATCTGGTGATGCCCAATGAGAGTTGCACAGTTACTGTATGATCTGGAAGTACTGTCCTTATTGTCTCAATGCCATCATCATCCGATTTTGATTGTTCAGAAGAGGTTGTTCAACAAGGGCAAGGTCATACCGGCGACGCGGACATGTTCCGCTTCTTCCGAGATCGGGGACGGAAGCGGGGGACGATGGAGCCGGGGAACGGATCGACTTTCCGACTAGGGCTGACTGCATCTCTCCAACAACTTTCTTTGTTCCTTTTCGCTTTGTGTGCATCAATCAAGTCATGAGGAGCGACACGGCAAGCAGTTCGACAGTCACCATCACTGCGCCCACCCCGATGCAGGCAGCTGCCATTGCATCTGGGGGAGGTATCTGGGGCGATCCGGCGGTAGAATTGAGTGCGATGGGCGATCAGCGACGAGCCTCGACGGTCAAGAGTCTCGCGTTGGCCGAGGCGAACCCTAGACACGCCTCGAAAAAAGGCAATGCTATTGTTATGGGGTGCATCGCGTTCAGTACTGGTATTGCGTCGTTTCTTGCTGGAGTCATCACCATCGCTATCCCTATCATGGCCAAAGACCTCAACATTCCCGAAAATCTGGTGTTATGGTAGATGCTACCGAACTTCATCAATTCGAAACAGTCGCTGATATCCTACAGGCCTGTCACAGTATATTCTCTAGCTTGCGGATGTACTCTTCTCGCTTGCGGCTCAGTCTCAGACGTCATCGGTAGCAGACGAATGTTCTTGTCAGGCTGTTTCCTACAGTGCTTCATGACCATCGCTTGCGGACTGTCAAAAAACACCGCTCAAATCATCGCGTTTCGCTCCTTCTCGGGCATTGCAGCTTCCTTTTGCTTGCCTTCAGCTGTGAGTCTCATCAACGAAGTGTTTCCCCCTGGCAAAGAGAGAAACATCACTTTCGCTATGATGGGCGGAGCTCAACCTTTTGGTTTCGGCATCGGTATGGTCTTGGGTGGTGTTTTCACTGGCACCATCGGCTGGCAATGGGGTTTTCATGTTGCCGCTATAATCAACTTCTTCATGTTCATTCTTGCTGCTTGGCAGCTGCCTCCTACTCCGTCGAACCACAAGCATAAGATCTGGTCTCGACTTGCGACTGATATCGATTGGCTCGGACTCGTCCTCGCCAGTGGCTTCCTTGCGATGCTCTCTTACGTTATCTCGTGAGTTGTCTACGTATGCCACCTTCAGTTCCCGCTGACAAACTTTGCAGGGCTCTCACAGGCGATTTGACTGTGATGAAGCAGCCCGTCAACATTACTTTGCTCGTTCTGTCATTCGTCCTCCTCGGTGCCTTTGTCCTTTGGGTTGGCCGTCAAGAACGCCTTGGACGCCCTGCTCTGATCCCCAACTCTCTCTGGCAACACAAAGGCTTCTCTTGCATTTGCTTCAACGTCTTTTGCGTTTGGGCGGCTTTCAATGCTTTCGAGCAATACGCCAACTTCTTCTTCCAGGATGTGCAAGGAAACAGTCCTCTGGGCACTGCTCTTCGCTTTCTGCCCGCACCAGTCTCGGGCGCCCTTGCCAACATCGGTGTTGGTTTGCTGGTCCACCGCATCCGTGGCGATTGGATCGTCGTACTCACCAGCATTGTCTCAGCCCTTGCTTCCCTCTTGATGGCCATCATCGATCCAAGCTGGTCGTACTGGCGCTGCGCCTTTGTCGCCCAATTCTTCAACCCCGTCGGTGCAGACGGCATGTTCACTGTCGCAAACCTTCTCATCACATCCATGTTTCCACCCGGCGAACAAGGCGTTGCAGGAGGTGTATTCAACACTATTTCACAAACTGGCAAGTCTGTGGGTATGGCTTTGACGTTGCTGATTGCTCAGCAAGTTACTGCAAACTCCAAGCATCAGGACAAGACTTCGCCTGAGGCCTTGATGGTCGGGTATAGAGCTGCATTTTGGTTCTGTGTTGCGTTGATTGTTGCGAGTTTGCTGGTCAGTGTTTGGGGTTTGAGGAGGATTGGAAAAGTTGGTCTGAAGAAGGATTAGGAGACATCAAAAGTGTTTGTGTCTTTGTAAGTATGCAGCTCATACAATTGTTTGCTAATCGTCCATACTCCTACTTTTTCTTCTCGGGCGACTGTCTGAATGGCGGTAGTTGATACAGAACGTACGCTTTATCAAAGAAACAACGAGGGATTGCTTGTCACGCCTCTCAAGAAATCCACAGTTTTCCATCGATCATCTTTTTGAGAGCAGCAAGCATTGACTGCAGCTTTGACAGAATTGACGATATGAGCAGCACGCCGACAAGTTTCAAGCATGCTCTGCTCATCTCCAAAGCATCTTATGCTCTTACCTTGCAAGTTCTCATCACCATCTCTTCATCACATATATATACGTAGGCTCAACGCAGATCTTTCTACATATATATAGAGTCTCCACCCACATCCAGGTTGCATCTTACTCTCCCTTCCGGAGAAGTCTGCGTACAGCTCGCCAGAGTCTCACGGCCAGAATGTATGTCACAACTTAAGACTTAGGTCTTCAGCCTCTTGTGGAAGAATCAGGCGGAGCCAAGGAACGGTCGAGCGTAATCTGCTCAGCCTGCGCTATGGTGTCTACAGTATTCGGAGTCACTACATGTAGAGCCACTGCAGCCACTATATTGAGAGCCGCGAGAGCAACTCTCGGAACATACTCGACTACTACAACCTCCATCAATTTGATCACCCCGTCAACAACTATAGCCTTGCCGATCATCATACCGGTTCTGATCATCATAACATCATCAACTGGCAGTATGAATCCCACTACCAAGTCATGCAGCGAGGTGCGGAACATCAACCTTCGGGACAACATCGACTTCCAGGAGATGACCGAGTTCCACGACAGCCTGACCAGCAGCACCAGCGTCGATTACCAGAGTGGTCACAACTACCACAACAACATGGATTGGCACCACGAGCTCGCCTACCAAGCCATCGTTAACTGTGAAAGCGTGCTAACCCGTCGCATAACTGTTGCTTCTGACGGTTAGCTCCTCCACGCCACTTCCATGATTGCGACATTGCCCTACATCTATCAATTTACTCTATATACTGGCAGTGTCGAAGCCACTGACTCCCCCACCTACATCTTTGTGCTGCGCTACATTTTACAACCTGCCTCCATAAGTATCTGTAAGCACGGATCTTCGCTTCGCATTATCAACGACATCCAATCTGCCATGAGAATCGACCATATCGACGTGCAAGACTTTTGGCTTTATCTCCACCCACGACTACGGCCAATGGAGGTGCACCGAGTGTTATTACATAGGTCTACGCAAGTCAACCATCACATCTCACCACCGCAGATCTGGTGAAACCGAATTAGGCGCCTCCAACGATCCTGGCTTAAACGTACGAGCCAACAACGAGGTCCGAGAGTGTCTCATACCGTACAGAAACACCTGGAGTGGACGTACTGTTCTACCTTCGCCAGACGCACGTGCTCTTGCTGCAGCGAGAGCAGCAGTTGTCCATCATGCTTAGACTTCCGTGGTCGCAGCTGGTATGCCAGCGATGCTCGCAACTATAACTACAACTACGGTTGCAACTACCACGACAACGTCAATCTAGACTCGGTTTCGTTTTCGGGTGTCTTCTTTAGCGCCATCAAGGCTTAGACTGCGAATTCGAGGTCGAGAAGCCCGCCATTCGCAAGTTTACAGCTGGCACTAGCTGAGATTAGATAGTGGTGGTGGTTTGGTCGATATTGAGACTGACTCTGTCGCTAAGGCCCAGTGGTCGACCTTGACCATTGACGAGAAGATGGCCGCTACGAACGCTCGCAACAAAGCCTTTGCCGACGCCCACAAAGCCAAACCCCAGAGCGACTCCACTCCTGAGCCAGGTCCCGTTGGCGAAAGTGACCGTGAGACCTTCAAGATGGTCGATGAAAAGCCATGTACGTTGATTCCAACGTCAAACACAATAGTCTTCCTCTCCTGACCGTCGACTACATCGTGCAGGATGGAATTCAGGTTCACCAACCGAACAATACCTCCAGATTCGCAAGTATCTGAGCACTCTGCAACTTTATATACATATGCTGTTTGACGGTAGAAAACAGCGTCACAATAGTCACCTACCCTCAACGGCTATGCCCAACCTGCTATCACTGTGGGCAACTTCGGAAAGTCGGGCAATCGCCCAATAATCTTGCTGAGCCTGTTTCAGCTCCTCCATCACCTGGGTCAGTTCACGAGAACCCTCTCTCCTCAATGAACGTCACGCACAGTCATACCTCCACTGGCAGCAGCGAAGATGACAACGAGGTCGCTGTCACTAATCAGCAGACTTCTAGCCACGAGGACGACATGCTGCCCGACTCCGCTCTTGCAAGAGAACTGCGTTTCCACTTTGACTGGCTCCCAGAATAACAACTCAGCTGCGCTTGGTCATGTACTGGCAACCTACGTAATGGGCGCCCCAACAGCAGACCAAGTCTTCTCCCTCTATGCGTGCCTCTCTTTCCAACACCCCTATACCAGGCCACAACGTCGGCACTGGCAACAGACACATCAACAACACCACGGGTAACCTCAGAAAGTCCTGCAACCGCTGTCACTTCGGAAAGATGAAGTGGGTCATCGTCTAGGGCACCGACCCCAAGGTCTGCACCGAGTGCGACAAGAAGGGTCTGGCCTACGTCCACGAAGGGAAGAAGCCCTATACTCGCAAGTCTGCTGCTTCAGGCAGACACTCTCTTACGTGTTTGAACGGAAGAGATAGTACACCCGGAATTCTGGCGCTGGAAGAGAAGAGGAAGAAGACGTCGAGATGAAGGAGGAAGACGGAGAACAGAGCCAGAACCTCGCCGACCAAGTTGTTGAATCCGTGAGTACCTACCCTACCCCATTACTCCCAGAACTCTACTGACACCATGACAGACCGCCAACATCGATGATTCGTACGACGATGGCTATGAGGCATCCTGAAACGCTGCAACTCGTTCATGCGCGACTGGGTTCGCTGGCGAACACGCTCCTGCCCTTGGAGAGGAGGATTCGGACAAGACGGGGAACAGAACCAGAACTTGACATGCTCCTAGGTTTGTAGAAGAAGATCCTGACAGTGACATGGCCTTCACAGAGGACGGCGAATACAACCAACTACAAAGGCAACATGAAGACGCACCTTGGCAATGCTCACAACATGGGACTGCCCTAGAACGGCACAACCAATATCGATCCAACACTGCACGTTCCAGTGCGGAAACAGGCCGTCAAGACCCACCTCGCCAACATCAACATCCTGTTCTTTGATGTGGATGTCAAAGAGCAGCTGGAGACGTCGGGCATAGTCTCGAATGATTGGTCTGCCGTCGATCGAACACACTGCTAGTCCAGGCAGCAAAAGGCGAGACTCACAGGACGCTTGCGATCCTGCGATCAGCTCAAGCTCACATCGACAGAGGGAGTCGCCTCTAGAACGGCCGCCACAAGTATGCTACTACGCTGTGAGGTCAACGCATGAACCAAGCACCCTGATTGTAAAGTGGTACAACAGAATCGCACTGGTGGACTTCACACTCAATCAGCTCTCTCTTCGAAATCCCCATGCAGATCAGAAGCGAGAAACCGCTCTTGACGACTTTTCAGTCGACTTGTTCTCAGTACTTGCCACCTTGTCTCGTGAGTCCCTACCTTTCTAGTATCCTGCTGTTTCCTGCGATTCCTTGTTCATCCTGAATATTCTGCTGACAGTATTGCAGGATAGTATCGCCAGAGTCATTATAGCGATGATACAATTCTACGAGACCAGCTGGAAGCTTCGGACTTCGGACGCTTCTCCTTTTGACGAAACCAGAGACAGCGACTGCGCTTTGGAGAGGTTGTACATCCTGAACGTTGAGCGTTCTCTATTCGATCTGATAGATGGAACAACCACTCAAGGAGACTTCGGCGCTTCAAATGCGGATGGAAAGGCCCTCTCACCATATCGACATATATTCCCGCATCATCGAATCAGCTGCTGATGATATCCATACTATTTCCGAACACACTGACATCGATCTAAGGGTGGTATCAATGCAGTTAGTCTGAGACGAGCCATATAGTATATTATCGTAGTATCGTCATCCAGACATCAAGATACCACAACTCAAGGCAATTCTCGCAAGAATGTGGCGCTGCAGGATGTGCCAGCAGGATGGAAAGACCAAAGACTGCCGCACGAAGGGCAATGGAGTAAAGTCAATCACAGAGTACCGCGGCTTGCAAACGGACGTGTAGGCGAGACTCTCATTCACCAGTGCACCGGCTTCGTTTATAAACTTCTACCTTCAAGCTTCTTTCTGTTCGGCTTCCTTGACCTCACCCTCGGCCACAACAACAGCATCAACAACAATCAAGTAGGTTCATAGCACATCTGCACCTATACACACATTCATACTGTCATATAGTCACGCCATGACAGACCGTGAGGAAAGACAGAAGATCTTCGATCAGACCATGGCGCGCTTGCACGTCAAGGAACAGGTGCTGGCAGCCAAAGTCGGGAACCTTGACGCCGAGATGCGTCAATTCAGAAAAGACCTGGCTGTCTTCCATGCCAAACGCGACCATGTCCGTGCTCTCGTGCAGCAGCACCTTCTGGAGCAGCAGCATCCCGTGGCTCATGCGTTGAACACCTTCGGCTCGACTCAGATCGTTGGTGCTCGCTTTCCCAGCAATCAGGATGCCCAATCCGTTGCTCCTGACCTCCTCGACCACGACGATGAGCCCGTTGCCTCTCCTTTTGCCCTCAATCAGGACGCTAACCCCATCGTCGATGATGGCGAGTCGCTTTTTATCCCTGAGCAGCCTCGCATTCACGAGCAGACCAGCCCTCAGCCCAACGCCCTCAAGCGCCGCTACACTTTCGCCGAAGCCGAGGAGATCGTGGCCAGGAGATTCGCTGCCAAAGCAGTAAAGATTATGGTCCCAGAAGGGTCATGCTGGACCTGCCACCCCCGTGGCTTTCTCCAACGATGCTCACGCCAAGGATGATCAAACCGAGCCCGGAGGTAATCGACGCCTATGCAAGCGTGTTCGCTTCCTTTGAAGGAACCCCAAGACTGATATACTATTGAGACCCCTTCCTCGTCATTGTTCAGCCCGCTATTTCTGCCCCTGCTGTTCTTCCGCCTGCCGTCTCTGCCCCTGCTACTTTTGCTATTCTTGGCTCTTCCACCGCAGCCGTTGCCGTTCGTTTTCCTTGCCCTTATCCCGGTTGCGATAGAGACTACTCTCGCAGTGACGCTGTCACGAGACGACTTCGAAGTGAGCACCTTGACTGGGACATCAAAAACAAGAGCGTTATTCCCAATTGGTCGATCTAGAGGTACGAGTGGATAGTCTCTTTGTTGAGCACTTACGCTGATGTCGCTAGCAGTTTTCATCTTGACACTCCAGCAAGAAAGGAGAAGCGCTTCCAGGATGAATGAAAAGATCAAGGGAGCCGGGACAGAATGAAAATTGAGGGCAATCGACGCACGAGAGAACACGGCGTGGAGAATAGTCGAGTAAACTGCCAATTCAAGAGCAAGCTAGCAGGGCTGGAGTTGCGCTTTCGGAGAGCGTGATCGAAGAACAAAATCGAAGACTTTTTTTTCCATAGCCATTATAATGGTTCAAAGACACCCGAGTTCATTGGAAAGGTCGTCAGGCTGACAGGTCTTAGCATTGAGATCATTTGAGCATGACGAATAAACAAAGTTGAACACCCGACTGCTTCCAAATCCAAAACATCTTTACATCGCGTACGCGACGTCCATCCAGATACACGCAAGTATGCCACCCACTACACGAGCAGATGCTCTCAAAAAGCTTTCGATCCACCTTGAACACCTACTTGCCTTTGATCAATCGCGAGATACACTACCATCAAGACATCTTCCTCGGCACCGCAACCTGCAACCACGACCACAGCACTGATCATCTCCACTATCAGCACCGCATGCTCCAACTTCTGGACCGGTTCCAGGAGTGGGCCAAGAAAGACCTCCAAGACACCAACTTGCTCATGTGGAACCTGCCCTTTGACATCTGGACAGACCCGATCGGAGGACCAGCTCTGCGCTACAAGATGACTATGCATGATGGCGTCGACTGCGAGAACTACGGCAGCGAACACTACATCTCGCACGAAACGTGAGTCTGCTTCCTCGATCTCTTGCAGTAAATGGTGTGACTAATCGCCTTCTTCTCAGCGCTCTCACCGAAGAACCAGACACTTGCACCCTTGAGAAGATCCGCGTCACTTAGCTAGATAAAGATTTCATGTAATCGTCTTTCGCACCAGGATGACGCACGTCATGTGGAACGAGGAGACCGAGCAAGACTTCGAGGAGGTCATGGACGCTCATTCACGGCAGATGGCTCGCGAAGAGCAACGTAAGCGTGTAGGTGTGCTGATATCGAGCAAAGGGTATTCATGACTGATGGTTCTGATTAGGATGATGAGTCCCTGCACACATCCAATCGCGAAGCCTCCCACCATGCTCCTTTCTCTTCTCAACAACACCACTATCGACAACATCACTGCTGTAAACCAGAGCACCAAGACTGAGGACGAACATGGCATGGAGTCTGAGAACGAGCACAACCCTCGTACGGAGCCGGAGACCGACGCAGACACTGAACGTTGATTGTTCTCATTACACAGTCCCCCCTGATCCGTATCCTCGTGAGCGCGGACGACAAAAGTACAATCGGAGAGTAGAAGAAGTGACACTATGGTTTATGGTGGAGCAGGCTCAGGATATGGTGGTGGGGGATGTAATGGAGGACCAAGATGGGGAGCAGAAAAGCAAATCCACTTTCAAAGAACACATGAGCGGAATGGAATTTGAGCAAGGAGAATGAGGTAATCATGCAGCGTACCCTATGTACCTGCAGATGTGCTCGAGAATAGAGACCAAAACTCTTTTGCCAACCGTTTTGCCTCTCTGATGAGTTACGTGACACACCCCTTGAGCTGCTCGAACAAAAGACTACCAGAGCAGCCCCGAAGGCGCACAAGATCTGCTTAAATTATAAGATAGCGTTGCTGGATGCATGTTTGAGCTACCTCGAGCGGGAACGGTAGATCGAGGCGGTCGAGAGCTCGACTTGACCCTGAACTGTGATGCTGTCATCAGATCATTCATACCCTGCAGCACGTCTGGAGTCTTGTGTAAGAGGTCAACCAGCTTTACAATCATTTTATGCAATGTTCTCAGGTGTGTCCAAAAACTCGAGGCTTCCTCGAGTGGCTGGGAATGCCGAGCCTCCGAGGCTGGTCGAGACGTGCAGCAAAGTCACATCCTCACACGTCAAAACAAAGTCCAGCTCTCTCAGACGCAAATAAAACGCGCACTACAGCAGTTCCATCTCAGCATCTCAACGTCAAGACAGCTCAAACCGTTGCTCTACACCAAGATGTGTCTCTGCGGACCATTTTCATTCACGTTCAAGCGCAAGGCGCGTAAGAGCGACCTCGACGATGACTCCATCTATGTGAACTACGAAAGCTCGAGCACTGAATCTTCAATCAGCTCTTCAAGTAGCTCAAGCTCTTCTCTGGGTTATCTGGATCCCTACGACTTTGCATCTCTCGATACACCACAACTCACCATGAGTCCTACCTCGTCAACCTGCGCCGCTCGTGGAGGTAGCGACTCGGCAATGAACGTCAACGACAACTTCAGCACAGCTGTACATAGAGTCATCGTTCTTGAGCAGTCTAGCAGCTTTAAACCAGACTAGACAGAGTCATTTTCGGATCTAATCGCCTTCAGCTCTGATCCTTCTCAGTCGTCTCAGCAGTCCGAGCACTTTGTCCCTGACGCCATCTCTACTTGCTTTGTCTACAGCAATACCAACTCGATTCTTGCTGCGGACTCTGGTTACAACGCTTCTCTTGACACCGACGCCATCACGTCTCAGATCACACCGGCTTCTGCAGTCCACGGCCCAGTCAACGAGGGATCCCTTGTGGTCATAAATAAAGTCTCCAACCAGACACTGCTTGTGCAGACCTCATTACAGCCGTAAAGCGCACCCAGAGAGACCGCGCAGCAGAACTTCGTGTTGTTCTGCTAGCTATCCTTCGCGGTGGCTGTGCCAATGAGCACAACGAGACTGCTCAGCCTCGCACCCTGCAGGAACTTAGGGCTTGCTCTCAGTCACCCAGTTCAACAGCAATGAATCTCAACAGCATGGAAGCCATCTGCGACAACTCCGCCAAGGTCTCCAACACTGGTGGTACAAACAAACCATCATGTTGTGTATCAAGCATCTACCCAGCTTGTGATTCTCCTAATACCGTACCCAAGTCATCCCATGGCGCAGCAGATAGGTCTCTCGACCAGATTACCCGCGCCAACAAGCTATGCGAGCCACATGGCTGCTGTATCGGAGTGCTTAGCACCTTCGAAGAGGCACACCTAGGCCACGAGGAGAAGCAGGCGATCATCGAAGGAGGCTACGTCACCCCTAAGGCGCAAGACAAACTTTACCAGCAGCCTCGCCAACCTCTACCTCTTGTCCAGCGCCCTCCCCACAGGACTACTACTCGTTCGGGCTCCGGTGTGGTCCAACCCGATCCCTCGAGAACCAACGCAATGCTCAACTCTCGCGACATCGGTTCAAAGGTTGTCTCGTTTGACCTTTCGCCCAAGGGTCTCGATTTCCCCCAGTCAAAGCTGAGCGACAAGTGCAGCATCAGAGAGATCAACTCTGGTCATGGCCTCCGGGAGGGCTCTTCTGACAGCGTCATCAAGCATAAATATCAGCGCAAGGTCGAAATGGATGGTGCGATGTCTGGAGCGGTGAACAACAAGAAGAAGCCTCAGAGCGGGAGCAAGGTCTCGAGCCGCTTCTCGGCGCTGTTCAGAAGACATTGAGGAGTCAGAACATTCCCAGCAATCACAAGGATGCAAAAGTTCGGCTAGAAACATGAACCATGGAGTGGCATGATCGTGACAAAGTATCAGGGAGGAAGTCATACTATGGCGGAGCGAGTCAAATGAGCATCAGGAACGAGCCTGAGGTCACAGACAGTGGTCCTGCTGGATTGGAATACCGCAGGGACTGGATTTGAGGTAAAGCAAAGGTCATGTACAGTAGTAGCGTGAGATAGTCGACCAACAACCAGTAGTATCATACACGCTTTGTGAAGATGCGTCGTGGTGATTAGGCCTTCAACTGGGGGGAGACACCCTGTCTCTCGTGCATATGCGAACCAAGCATACAGGTTGGCGACGCAACACCACGATATCCAAATTTCGTAAACGCAGTAAGCTTTCTGAGTTCGACAACAACAACCACCAGCACAGCCATCATGTGCAAGCACACCTCCTCGGCCCTCGCCTGCCTGCTCTGCGAGCACTCTGGGACCACGTTGGCGACCTTCGCGGGCGTTTGTCCCAGTGCTCTGCCAGCCTCCTTGCGCGGACACCCCATTTGGGGTTGTCTTGCTTTGAAGTGCTCGGCTTACGAGCGCGACTGCATGGTCGCTGATGCTCATAGGCAGGTACCTTCGCTTCTCATTGTACGAGCTAGTCACTGACATCGGATGTAGAGCACAGCTTGAGAAAGTCCTCCCTGCCCTCCCCGAGAGGAAGAAAGACTGCCCCTTGGGCAACTCTATGCCTGCTGTGCCTCCGTAAGCTCCCTAGTATAACCCCAGATTATGTTCTCCATCTCACTGTCGCGCAGAAGAGTCAATTTTGATGACCTTGTGGCCAAGCACGGCCACAAGGGCAGAATCCCCATGGGACCGGGCGTTTCTCTGGTTTTGCGCCGGGCCCCCACGGGCAGCATCCGCCTGGGTGTCAAGCCTTGTAAGCGACTACCAATTGACCCGGATATCACTGTGTACTGACTCTCTCAGCGCGTAAGGAGGTTGTTGACTTTGCTTCGTGCTCGCCTGTCGAGCACAAGCTCGTCCGCAAAAAGGGCTACGCCAATCTTCGCGAGCAAATGCGTCGTTGAACAGCACAATCGCAATGCACAAAGCATTGATCTTTCGTTCTTTGTCCAATGAGACATTGTAATACTATCTCCTTTTTCTGTTCTTTGTCTTGTTTCTGCCTTTTTGTCGTTCTTTCACGTCTGGTGCTGGCTCTTTGTGGCCGACAACATTGCATTGTTCGCCATGCAGCAGTATGATCCACATGACACCCAGATGGTTCCATACATAACCGTGTGACTCTCTCCCCTGGACAGATACTCAGCAACTCGAGTTTAACTTACAGGAAACACCTACACCACTCCAATCTAACACAGAGCTCTAGCATTTACTCCAGGTAAGATGTGCTGGCTCGAGAAACAGTGGCCAAACTGCCCCATTTGCGGAAGTGTCGGTGTTCCTGAGATTCAATATCTTGGATGTCCCTTCGAACAACCTCTGGGTGAGTGCAATCTCGTCTTCGAGGCCTCTGCTAACACCTCCAGACCCCACCCTACTTGCGTTCAAATTGATCAAATCGCCCGCGAAGTTGCCCTTGGTAGAGTCCGTGAGTCCCACCCTGTACCTGCTTACACCGACGCACGCGATGGTGTTAGTCCTTCTGAGTCTCCTCTTCCTTCTCCTTTTCTTCAACACCCCCCAGTCGCGAATCCCGGAGCTGCCCTTCCTGCCGGCTGGACATCCAGCGGCTCTAACAACCCTTCCCACGCAATGACCATCGCCACAAACCGCCGTAATGAACTTCACAGCATGATGCTTGAAATTGCTCCAACTCTGTCAGACCTCAAGAACACAATTGCACCTCTCGACCCACAGTTTGCCCTGGTGATCGAATGGATCCCCACGCACATGTGTGCTATCCTCACCGCTGCTAATACTTATATCGATAGAGTCACGAACTTTGAATTTGAGAATACCAACGGGACCGGCATTCCAGGGAACGCTAGCTTCCAGATCGGTGCAATTGTTGATGGCATCACAAACTCCCTTGCTTTCTATGAGTCAGCTCCTATCTGGTTCAGACGCTACACTGATCTTATTACTCACCTTAGGCGTCTTGCTGGTTAACTGTCGCCCCCTCAACCTGCTGCCAACGAGTTGCCTCCTGCTTTGCCTGAGGGACGTGGTGCTTCTGCTGGTCTCGATACTGATGATCTTGATGATCATTCTGATTTTTTGCCGCCTGCGACTCTTTACCTTCCCGATGATGCTTTTGATTCTGATGATAATATGGAGGTTGAACTTGATGATGATGAACAATTCGCTGGGGATGATGAGGAGGATATGGAGTGGGATGATTCGCATTACCCTTAGATTGCTTGATACTGATACAACATTTTTTCCTCTGATGATATCCTTGCTTTCTTCTTCCTTTAGTGACTGTATGGTATCCGTTAACGTTTACTTGGCTTCGTGATTTTTCGTATTCGTCCACAGGATCGTTGCCAAGAAAGACTATTCACGTGTGCAAAAGTTGTGAGAATTCGCCACCCCCAACTTCGAACTTAATGCTCTAATTAGCTAGTCTATCTACCATTAGCTTAATAGCTATACTACCATAGTCAATTATCTTATTATACACGTCAATATGGACCAATCCAGTGCTGCTAAAGCGTTGTTTAAAGTAGCAGCTAGTCCTAGCCCTCGTACGCGTTCTTAGAGTAGGACTCGAGACTCGAGCCTCTTAACCGCTCCACCTTCGCTAGCACCTCCTACCGCACACCGGGGCACGCGACGGCATATACACTTCGATCTAGAGCTGGAAACTGGTCCTTCTAGTGCTCCTATTGCTATACCGGCTCGATTAACCTGTAGAAAAGCGCTAGTTCGTCTTATTAATTAACAAACACTCTCCGAATCCACCTAACGTCAGGTTATAGCAAAACATCCTCCCTCTACCTAACTACTATAACCACCTCTAAAAAAGGTATCCGCTAGTAAGAAACCACTTTCTAATGCTATAAACACGTTAGGTAAAGAACGGACATTAAATACCTTAAGAAAGACTAAGATATAGGCCCTAGCGACTAAAAATCGACCCGCGAAGCTATATAATAACCTAGCCCTAACTACTCGCCGATTAACTACTACTACGAATAAGGTCACCAAACTTTGTAGTAACCTTCCGAAGGGTTATAAGACCGCCACTACGAAGAAAGTATCTTTAGATTCGTCTACTATTACTATAGGTCCTATCGCTATAGCACCTCCTGTCCCAATTCCATTTAAGCTTTAATTTAACATACGCTAGGGCTACTAAAGGATCTCTAAAAGTGACACTAGCCTTGCCGACAGTAACAAACCATAGGTAGAGGCTTTAAAAGAGATGGATGAAACTGTTATACCTTATTTAGAAGGTTAAGGGATCGCGCTATTCTATCTATGGAAAATTAAGGCCTTAATTATATCGACCGGTGCTCGCGGTCTCCGTTAGACTAAAGTAGTTGTTCTTACTAGGGTTAAGGGTGGTAGTAAGCGCTAGAAGAAGGCTATAGACCTTATTTAATTTAATGCTCGTAGCGGCATAGAGGACCTATCTCTTATAGTTAAGTCTATATAGACGCCTAATGGTAAAGAACTAGAGCTAGAGGCACCCCCTACGTACGAAGCACCTATAAGTATACCTTAGTCTTCTTAAACCTCTCGCCATACTCGATCTTAAAGATCGATCGAACAGACTACTAACTTCATATTAGAACGAGCAGTATTCTAGGACTTAATTATTAAGTTCTAGGATTGCCTAACCCTACTACGATACTACATTAAGTTACGTAGAGGTCTTACATGCTTCCCGTATTAGGGTCGCCATTACGAGATCGTCCTTACCGTTTCTAGCCGATAGCGCGATAAGGTTAGGGCCGGTAGAGGTACCCTTAAGCAGCTAAATAAGGCGATCCGAGACCTTATTAAAAGACTCTATTAGGCTAAGGAAGCTACGCTTAAGAAGTAACCTTAGAGACGACCTAATCCTATATAAGGTTCACCTTCTTAAGGCACTGTTAATAACATCTATATCGGCCATAAGAAGACTACGCAATTACTAGCGACTACACTAACTACTCCTACTCCTCGACAGGTCTCGCTAGTGCCGCTAGAGCTAAATACCTCTACTAGTTAGGAAGATTATTAGGACGGTATAAAATTGTATATCGAGGCAGAGACCTAAGGGGATGCCCCTAGAAATACCCTCTCGACTACAAGATCCAAGCTGGATAGAGGAGAATCGTGCTGTGCGAGCACTATGGCTCCTGGCTATCGAATGTCAAGGTTTCAGAGCGGTTGACTTGGACGACAAACTGTCTTGGATAAACGATGATGTCGCCGAACTTGAGGCAAGTCTGATATACGGGCCTACGTTGCTATCGCATGGGCCGTGCACGCACACAGGGCAGAAGGCCCACGATATCGCTACCATTCTTCGACCATACCAGATACCTCGTCCTCCATATCGCGAAAACATAGCCGCGCCATTGATATGCTCGCCTTGCTTTTTTCGGTCACCGGTCCTCAACCCCACTTCCTCAGAAGCGTCAAAAGCATGGCAACAGGAAAGTTTTCACCTCTGCAGGGAGAACGACATGATGCGCTTCCTCAGAGCAAGCACCAACCGGCCTGATTCTCCGCTACAAACACACAGACCAACTGTCTTTGCTCGTCTAGGTTTCACCTTTTGGGATCGTTGGCGAGTTAGTGAGGAGGTGGGACTCCGTAAGATACCAAGATATAATGGACAGGAGCCATCGGACAGCCGAAGATTCTCGAGAGGAGAGCCAGTTGGGGTGGGTTACTCAGAGGAATGGTTTCGTCTGCTGAAGGTGTATGAGTGTGAGGTTGAGCGGGAAAAGGGTGGCTGGGTGCGAGGGTGGGACATCTAGACGCACTGTGATCGCTGTCAGCTCCAGGCTGGAACTAATGCAGTCTTCAATGATGGCGTTAGTGTTTGATGGTTACACCCAAATGCAGAGCCATGGTTTTTGGCAAGCCAGTTCAAAGTCCGTATCATTAGCACACTTCCAGCACCCACTGTGCCCGACGCACTTGTTACTTCGTAGGTGAAGAAGAGAAACTGGAATATAATGGTTTCCACTGAAGGAATATGATGTGGTCATTTGATTTGATTTGATTTGATTTGATTTGATTTGATTTGATTTTCTTAAGCTATTTACCCCGCAAGGGGTATGAGCTGTCCATAATTAATAAGCATTCCTGCTAATCACAGCCTGCTATACTATTTCTTTTATTCTACGTTCGCATCTATTAGTGTCTGCTATATTAATTTTATAAAGATACGTATTAAGTCTTAATATGTTCGTTCTTAGCTAGACTAGTGTAGTAGCTACTATCCTATTAAGTGCGTTATATAGCTTATTTATGTGTTTTCCTCGTAGTGCCTTATCGATCTTCTAGAGGTGTTTACCTATAGTTGCGCTATAAAACTCTTAGAGTTTTAGCTTAAAGTTTATAACCTTTACTCTTATATATATTACTAAAATTAGGACATTATTTATAGGATTAGGCATTAGAGAGATAATATCTATCGCCTTCTAAGCTAGTTTATTTGCCCTCTCGTTGCCTTTAATTCCCTCGTAGCCTAGGACCTAGTATAGTAAGAATGTCGCTTTAGCGATCTTATCTCTAATTCTTATAACTAGGCCTAGGCTATTATTAATCTTTATAGACTAGATGCTTTAGAGCGCGCTCTAGCTGTTAGAAAAGACCCTAATCTTTACTAGTCTATTATTCTTATATAATAGACCTTTAATAGCCATCTATATTGCTTTAAGTTCTATTAGATAGACGTTTATTTCTTTAGCCCTCCTTATTGTTCTTAACGTTTCTTACGCTAATATCTAGATTCCTATGCCTACCCGTCTATTACGGACTAAATCATTAGTATATATGTCTATTATTGCTAGCTATTCCTCTATCGTAAGTTTAGCTACTTCCTTATTAAGTATATATATATAAGCCTTTTAGCTCTATAGTTCACTCCCTACTATAGGGATCTTCTTAGCTCTATTTACATTAAGTTCCTTAAACAACCTAGCTACTTTTTAGAGAGGTAAGTTAAATCGCTTAATTAGTTTAGTCTTAGCTAGCTTTACGTAGATATATAAGGCTTCTAATTTCTAGATTAAGATCTAGAATCTAAGTGTCTATTCGTATAGTCTTTATTATAAGGACGGTATCCTTACTTCTAGGACTATATATTAAGGCCTAGCGTTCTAAATCCTCCTATAATGGCTTATGCTATAACTCTCTAGGCTCTATATAATACCGACATTGTCTTATTAAATATTGTAAGGTACTAGACTAGTGACGCGTAGTCCATAACTAGTGTAACTATTACTATATATAACTAACGCATAGTTAATGGGTTTAGACCTTATAGCCTTTTTAGAGCTAGTGCTACTTTTAATACTTTCTCTACTTTTTCTACTAGATGTTCTTTAAATCGAAGCCCTTAGTCTAGTATTACACCTAGGACTTTAATCGATTAACTTAGCTAGATCTAGTCTTCTTTAAAGTATAGGGGCATGTCGCTATCTCTAAGTAGGTCGTTATATCTTATAAAATAGATAAATGCTGTTTTAAGGCTTTAAATACTACTCTACTCTCCTTTTCCTATCTTTCTAGTTTTAGTAATATATCTCTCTAGATTATCCTTATATTCCGTTCGGTAGAATTGCTAACTACCTACGTAGTATAGTTATTAACAAATGCTATCGACGCTCCTTCTTTAATTGCTATCTATACTAGATCTACATTAAAGAAGAGGAATAAGATTAGGGTGAGCGGTAATCCCTATAGTAGTCCTAACTAAGGTAAATCCTCTACTTCTAATATAAAGCTATTAACTACTACACTTACCTTCCTATCGGTATAGAAATCTTAGATCTATTTAACTATGGTTTTAGGGATTCTCCTCTATCTTAGCCTTTCTAGAAGCGGTCCTATTATAACATTATTATATACGCCTTTAACGTCGAATAACACTAGTAATAATGTCTTTTTACCTTGCTAGGCGTTATAGATAGCTTCCTAAAGGTAGGAAATAGCGAGCACCGTTAACTTCTACTTCCTTATACTAAAGTGGTTATTAGGTAGTAGCTTATGCACCTCTATAAGGTACGTAATCCGTGCTACCATTATAGCTTCCATTATTTTTCCTAGCGTTACTAGTAAAGATATTAGCCTATAGTTCTTAGGGAGGGTATAGTTATCCTTATTCCCTTTCTTAAGCGGAATAATCTTTACTACCTTCTATTATAACGGCAGTTTGCCTTACCTAAGCGAAGTTAAGAAGAGTATATAGATTTGCTATTATAAAGCTAGCTAGACTTCTCTCTATACCCTAATAGTTATGCTATTACTTCCTACTACTTTATCTAGACTTAAGAGAACACTACTTTCTCGATCTCGTCTATAGTTAATGCTTTATTAGAAAGCTGGTCTACCCTATTATTTCTTATATATTCGGGCCTCTAAGGGGTAGGTAGTTCTAGGAAGAAACTATATAATAGTTCCTTAGTAATACTAGCTTTGTCTTAGATAGACTTCCCTCCTTACCCTTTTATAGATATAATCCTACTAAAGCTTAATCTCTTACTTAGGTCTAGGTATTAGGTTGCCTTCTAGATATCTATTAATTTACCTAGGAACTTTATCTAGTATTCCTTTTTACGTTTCTTAATCGCGTAATAGAAGTTATACTCTACTATCTTTACTATAACTTTAAGGTTATTATCTCGCCGGTCTTATCTCCTTCTTAACCTTACTAGATTATAAGCCCTTATATACTCTTTTCTTATAGACGTTAACTTACTTAACTACCATCTTTTTACGTACTTTAATAGTTTTGCCTTTAGGTAGTAATAGTCTATTACTATCTAAGTAGTTTCCTAGATATATTTCTATATTACTTCTAGATCGTCTATTAGGAATAGATTATTAGTAAGATGTTATCCTATCTCGACCCTTATCGCTTTCTAGTCTACTTTCTATAGTAGGTACTATAGGACCGTTAGATCTTCTATTATATCTTATATGCCTATAGCTATATATATTACTCTATAGTCTAATCTATACTCGTTCTTAAATAGTTAGTATATGTCTCGATCTTTAAACAATCTTTTACTAACTATAGTTAGGTTAATTATAATTATGTCTTAGACTTCCTATAATTAGACGTATAGTTCTTACTTATTAGCTTCCTCTCTATTGCCTATACTTAGAATATATACTAATACTAGTAGTATGCTATAGTTCCTATGTTTTATAATAATTATAGTTATATCATTACTATTTATCGTAATTTGCGCGTATTCGATATTCCGGTTTATCTATATATATAATCGGACTCTTTATACTTAGTTTTCTCTTTATAGTGTTTTTAGTTTTATCACCTTAAAATTAGGTCTAGCTTTAGTAATCTAAAGGTTTCCCGCAATTTCCTAATAGTGTAGTTCCTATATAAGAATAGTATTAAAGTCCTAGACGTCTAGGTCGTTATATAAAGCATCCTAAACTCTCGAGCTCCTATATAGATTTGCTTAAAGAATGTTTAGTATACTAATTATAATAACGTAGGTTAATTTCTCTCTCTTATTGCTTTTTATACTCTAGACACTTCCTATAGGTTATTAGGTACTTTTCTCTATAGTTATAACACTTAGGTTCTCCTAGTCTATAATTATTATGTCCTTCTTATACATACTATAAGCACCTAGTAGTGTTATTACACTCTCTCTACGTATGTCTAAACTAGTAATAGTTATAGCAAGCTCTTAGCCCTCTATTATTATAAAATGGTAAGACACCTAAAAAGGTATACCTCCTCTTTATCTACCTGTCTCTAGAGCAGTTTCTCTACCTATTCTTTCGTAGCTAACTTAGCTACTACTAATATATATATAGCGTACTTCTTTAGCCTTCCTAGCTATCTTATTAGCTTAACTTCTACTTTATCCTCCTCTATAAAGGCCTCTTATATCTCTTAACTAATTGTTCTAGTCTAGTAGTCTAGCTTCTATTTTAGGGATAAAGTCCACTTTAGTTAGATGCTAGGTAGACTTAATAAGTCTTACCCCTTTAAGGAATATAGGTAACTATTCGTCTACGTAGGCTCTTACTACTTTCTCTACCTCTTTATTAATCTTAAAGTACGCTAAATAAACGTCCTCGTTTATATGTCTAATTATAAATTAATTAAGAGCGACTTTATCTAGTCCTTTATTAGACCTAATTATAGCTAGGATTCGGTTCTTAGTTCTTATTATTAAATTCGTTCTAGTTCGTCCTTCTATATCGAGATTCTTTATATTAAGCACTATATCTGCCTCTAGGGATTTCTTTATCTTCTTTATTACGCTCCTAATCGATGTTCCTATAGATATAGGAGGCGACCGTAGCGGACTTAACTAGTCTAACAAATCGAACGATACTAATGACCTAGTTAATCTAGTTAGTGTTACGTCTGTTCCTTATGCTAGTACTATAGTTATCTCCTAATTTGGTAGCTATACTCCCCTAGCTATAACGCTTATAAAGGAATCGGTTATGCCTATTACTAGGGACAATGACTAGAGGGAGCCCTAGTTCGGGACTGCTTCCTATAGGCTCTTAATGTCTAGGACTAGTGTTATAACTGTCGATTATAAATGTCTAATTTCTTCTATATTCTTGTTCTTTCCTCTCTCTTTCCCTTACCATTCTTTAGGCTTCTAGTAACTATTACATAATGTCGCTTATTATAATCTCTCGTAGCATGTCGCTACTTCTACTACTAGGGGTTAGGCTACTATTAGTCTAGTAGCTAGCCTTGCTACCTTCTTTCTCTACACTTCTAGTCATCCTTCTTATAGCTATGGGCGAGGTTTTCTTTCTAGGCGTGGCCTCTGCCGATGTAGAGTCGGAGTCGTTACTAAATCGACTATCGCGTCTTAGAGGGCTTCCCTCGGCTCTACCCTGTCTCCCTTCTCTTTTTCTCTTTTCTACATGTTCTTTATCTCTTATAAACTGATCCTCCACCTCTTAACCCTCTACGCTACCCTACGACAACACCTCGAACCTCCCTTTACCTACTATACCTCCACCTCTCGCTCCTCCTCGGCCTTTCGGAGTTGGCATCTCGACCCCGCACCGTGGCGCTTTACTAGAAATTCGAGGGAATCACTAGGAGACACTCCTCTAGCTCGTAGTATAATAATAATTAACCAATTTGGAGGGTATATCGACAATGTTCTCAGGTTCCTATGATGTGGTCAACTGTGACACCATTTCGTGCAACGATCGCGGGAAAGACAGGGTGGCACAAACAACGACGTTTCCGTCCCACAAGTAAGTCCTTATCATCTCGCCCTTCCCACTGCCACAGTCACGCAAGTCCCAGATGCCTATGCATGGTGTCATCTTGTTGCGCGACTACGCTTCGAAGAGATCGCGCACCACCCCTTTCCTCTTATGCAGCCCATAGATGTTGAGCACTTTCTGACTGATTCGATAGATGGAACACCCACTCAGGGACCTGCTGATGCTGGCTGGTATGCTTTCCACTGGATCGCGTAGCCTGGCGCCACACCGTCGTCTCCAGAAACGTGAAGTCTGGTATCTCCAGCACGGTGACTTTGAACCCACCAACACCGATAGTCAAGCCATGAAAGAGATTGGCCTTAAGTAGGTGCCCCTTCTTCATCAAGCCTTTCCCATCTGACCATGACTAGCTACCAGTACTTCGACAGAAGCATCAACTTTGCCGTTATGGCCAAGGAGCTTGCTCAGGCTCTCGACGGCGAGGCAGAATCACACGGCGACTTTAGTAAGCCGGGCTCACGATACAGGCACCCCAGAGACCTCACTGGAAAGAAGGACATGCCAATGTGTGGGTCCCATTGTGCCATTGCTGCTCTTCCAACGCTAATACTGTGCTTAGCATGCTACAACTTGGCCAAGGCTTGTGCCGTGGCAGGCCTGGAAGAATGGCACCACAACGCAGGCGTTGACGCCAGAGAGTCCTTAGCAAGTGTTCTTGCCATGAGGTTCGCCTACCCAGGTGTCACTCTGCCACAAGAAGACATTCAATGCCAGTGTTGTCTAGTGTGGACTTGTAGATTCTTGGGAGTCTTGTGAACGGCAAACTACCACTGACATGTCTAATCTAGCGAGAGAGCGCAAACTCCCGAGGCATCTGGCGGCCGTGTATCCGAAGTTGGCGTTTCGGTGATTGACACCAAAGACGTTGTTGATCTGTCCTGCAACACCTTCGACAGGATCAAGTCGTACCACATTTTGCTCACAGGCAGAGAAGACTACCATCCAGATAGGACAACCGAGATGACCATGGGTATCATGGGAGATCCTGCACGCAAGCCAAGATATTGGTTCGTCTACGGACCAAACCCCTGGTCGACTCGCATTATCCAGGCAAGATGCCCATTTTAGAACGAGCTCAAAGACGTTGAAATCGCGGCCGATACAGACACGGTGCCTGTACAGAGACTAAGCCAGTGGGTCCGGAACAAGATTGGTGCAACCCCTGCCTATGGCTCTCCAGCGTTCCCATCCAACCCGGCTAGAAAACCATTCAACCCCGAGACCCATTTTGAATACGACATGTGACTCGCAGGAGCCTGAAAACTATTGTCGACTACTGCATCCCACGACAACACAACGTCTGCCCACTCAGGCCCCTTGTCACTTCTTCAATACAACAATGTTTCATCACCACCATCAGCACTTTCTTTCTCCATCCTAGTTGTCTTCGTCCTCGTTGCCCTTACTAAAGGTTTCTCTGGAGTATCACTCGCAGCGAACACTGTCACACTGAATGGCTCGTCCTTGAGAACCATCGGCCGGAACAGGAACATTTCACACCGTCCACAAGCTATCCTTGGCCACAGAACATCATCTCGAATCTCTTTCCAAGCACGAAGATTATGGTTTCTGATGCCTTTCACAAGACTTCTCGTTGGTCTATGCAACGATACATATACTACACGTCCCATTCTTCTGCTGTGGGAGAAGCAGACGAGATCATTTTTCCTTCCTTTGTCACTTCGTCTCCTGGTCTCGGAGAAACTTGTTTGCCTCGTCTTTTGCGCCAGTCCAACACGCATCACTAAAATGACAGCTCCATGTCCAGTTGGCAAATACAGTCTTGGTTGCTCACTGTTCTTCCAAGTCTTGGATTCTCCCTTTTAGCTTTCGTCTTGATCCGCTGCTGGTGGCAGAGCCACTTTCTTCTTCGTTCCACCTGTTCATTTCACCTCATATATTTCTGAGGACTCATACTGCAACGGTCCAGCTGGTTGGTCGCGCGGCGATTTGATGCTGCAACCAAATGCCGCAACCCTCTTACCTCTGCCTGCGCCTGAGCAGACGCTCCTATCATTCTTAGCTTCTTCGCTTCTCCCCGACCGCACCACGGACTATTGCTCGTTTTCCCTTCTTCGCAACATCCACTCAGACTTCCGACCTCATTGCGCTTTCGCCGATTGCCGTTGCGGCTTTTCGGGCGCTCGCAGATGTTGTTTTTTGTGCTGCTTTCTCTCTGGGCGTTGGCTCCGTTCTGTTGCTAGTGGTAGGACCTCATTTGTCTTCATTCCTCTGGGGTTGGACCACGCCGATGGTGTTTGGGTTCGCTACTACTTGTGCTTTCTTTGGTTGCCTTTGTTGCCTTTGTTTCCTTTGTTTCCTTGGAGGTCGCGACGGCTTAGCTTTAATGCTAGTCTTTCTTTGTTTTCGCTTTGCCCGCTACTCTGATTCAGCGTTCTTGCTCTCAATGCAGTCTTTCTAAGTGATTGACATACGTCATCTTTGTGCCAAGTATTGCGACAGCCGATGCTTTCTTGATACGTGACTAATGCATTCTCTAATCGAATGCTAAGCTCTATATGACTGTCAAGATATACAATTTTTTTGCATGCTGGTCTTGGCGATCTTGAGAGATGTAGACAGATGTCAATACACGTTGATACTTTGACATAAACAGGAGCTTCGAATCCAGTTATAAGAGCAGAAAAAATGTATACCCCGTCCAAGAAACAGGACAGACGGCAGCAGACTGAACCCCGAGACTCCTCAATATCAAAAGCATCATTGCGCGTGGTGAGCACTTAGTCAAGGGCTTGTTGCACTCCATGCTGCAGGCAAATAGATCTACCGATCGCGCAGAAGAACTGATATCACAACCCCTAGTTGCAATAGATCACATGCGCTCCAGTCTCTTGCACTTGCGAAGATCTGGCAGCTCCACATTTCTGACTGACAGCTTAGCTGCAAGGATGTCTTGCTTTTCCCGTTCCTCGCTTGCTTTCCACATGTCTTCCAAGACAGATTCAGGAATCTGATATTGGATGTACTCGTTTGGAGTCGGGATCATCCAGCTTTGGTCAGGTGTGCCATGCTCTTGGTTGAACCTGTCTCGGAACGACATCTTGCCCTGATCAGTATTACTGTCATCGGTATGAGTGGCGTTCCAGAGCTTCTGACACCTCATCCCAAGCCTATTCTCGTGTTCTCGATCCGCCAGATTTTGCAGCGCAGCGATCACTTCTTGAGGAACGCGTTCCGGGTCCGCGTCGAAGATGCGACCGCCCGACATGAAGATCCTACGCCTGTTGTCTCGAGAATCGCCCATCTCAGCATCCATCCAATCTTGACAGTCGAGATCGTGTTTTCGAAGGTAGTGCCAGATCTCAGATCGTCGTTTCCAAATTTCGCCTTGACGGAGCACGACGTATGACTGGTCGCTGAGCAGTGCTTTGGCAGCGTGATGGTGGAGACGGAATACAGTGTCGCTCATAGCTTCGATGGGAAATTTTTGGAAGGCTGCCTGGTCGACATGGTCGATAGTCGCGTTTGTACCATTCTGGTCGAGTGGCTGCTGTGAGTTCCCGATAGCAGCCGCAGATGCGAATGATAGGAGGAGAGAGGAAGTCAGTGCGGCTGTCAACATGTTTGGAAGCCTTGAGGTCGACAGAATCTCGAGATGGAGCGATAATTAGCACCGCCAAAGCGAATAGCAAGTCAAAGAACGAGTTGGGTCTTTGCGCTCGAATATATGCTTGCTAACTTCCTGCTGAACCGGATGTCGGCGCGTCATATTTTGCATCCTGAATCCTGAGTGACGTTGCGATACGAGATCTGGCGTTCCTTACGGCCGTTGGGCATGAGGCTAGAAGTCTGGTCGAGATAAGGCGCCATGACAAACTGATAAGCATTCCAAGTACGTTACGACACTTTGGTCAGCATACAAGGTAATCACACACTGTTTTACGAAGTCTTTGTAGCAGCACAAAAACAAGACTTCGCGGACATTCTCTGCTCGAGTCTCACTAGTTCAAGCAACTAGCTTGATGCATGAATTCTTCTCTGTTCCCATTGTGGTCAAAGAAAAAGTGAAAATGACGGAGGAGCTAACGACAAACTTCTTCTTCCCCAATTTCATCGTCCCACGAATCCAGGATCCTGCCGTGCCACTGGACTTTATCCCTCCTTCAACGATGAGTCCCCTGGTGGCGGACGAGATGAGCGGGCTGCTGGAAGCCGCGGCCGCACTCATCGCACACCAAGAGCTTGTAGTCAGGCACATGAGTCCCGACGTGGGACACCAAGAATCTGCGAGTCTTGTTGGAGTAGGCGCAATTGATCCACTTGCAGTTGGGATCGATGACGGGACGCTCAACGTGCTCGTTGGTGAGGTGCAGCTGCGACTATGTCAATTTCCGTGCAAGAGATTATGAAGCAGATGAGACACACTTACACAGAGGAAAGTAGGGGCGTTGAAGCCAGAGAAGGTCTTGGTGCAGGTAGCCCAGTGGCAGGTCTGGGTCTCAGGGGTGGAAGCGACCGCGATGGGATGGGCCACAGCACTGAGGACAGCTCGGGGAACAGCATCATTGACACCAGCAGTGACAGCTTCCCCGACAGCTCCATCGTGCTCAGGGGCGGAACTGGAGACAGCAGAACGAGGATTGACAGTCATGTTGGGGTGGGAGATGGGGGCGCGGTAGACGGGCAAGGTCTCGACGTCGAAACCAGGAGGAAGAGGGCCATCCAGGGGACGAGAACGGGCAACTGTAATAGCAAGCTGCTGCTCCTCGGTCATCTCAGAGGGAAGACGAGGGCTGGTTCTGCCGTTGTTGGCGGCATATCACTCAGATTCATTCTCAACCGCTTCTTCAGCAACATCAAAGACCTAATAATCTTCGTCCCCGACACAACACTGGTCTTCAACATTACTTTATTTCTCATCAAAAAGCGCTTCCAGCGCCTTGGACTCCAGCACCTTGAGCTTCAGGCCCAGCTCCGCTCGCCCCGGTCACTGGAGATAAAGATCTGGTGTTGTCTTCCTCCGCGCACAGCGAGAGGGCGAAAGCTTCCCGCAACCACGAGACTTTCATCTTCAGCCTCGCATGGTGGGGTGGAGCGTCAGCCTGCTCTCACCTCGTACAGCACCATTCTTCCTGAGGTTGTTCGCAACGCCATCTACGTCGGCGATCTTCCCTTTTCCCTTCAACATCGAAGAGAAGATCTTGCTATTGATCTTCAGCCATTATGGCTTGGTTTTGGTCGTGGAAGTGTAAGTCAGTTTTGCTTTACATCTGCTTTTACATCCAGTGCTGACTAGGCTCTAAAGCGCATCACATATGCTTCCAACTACGTGCGCCCTAATGGTTGCACCCCATGGTCGTTGTGCACGCGCAGAGCACACCCATGGAGTTTGTTGGGAAAGAGAGGACATGGGCATCGAGACTGCGTAGGCAAGGTGAATCAACTGCGAGCGCATGGTCAATGTTCCAGTGGTCCATCAAGTCTACTCTGCCAGGACGAGCCCTGTGGACTGTCAAAACCACAAGGACTCTGCCGACGTTGTGGTCTGCCAGGCTCGTTCAAATCTTCAAGTTGTCAGAGCGCGCAAGACTCTGAGTACGGACTCGAATGCGAAACACTCGACAGAAATCAGATTGCTGTTACAGTCAACTTGAGAGAAAGAGGACGCCATCCCGGTTGCTTGGGAAAGGTTCTGCACCACCAGCGAGTTTCTGCCTCTTCCATTGCTCGCTTCCCGCACCCCTTCTCGCCGCCGGACTTTTGCAGCGAACAACGCAATGTGCTTTCGAATATCCGATGCTTCACTGGAACCTGCAGTCCAAGTTACTTATCGCATCTTCTCTTCAAGTTCTTCCGTACCGCATAATTTCGGAGCCCGAGCGCAAAGGAGCAGCTCCCCTCGGTACGCTGCGCAAGACCGTCTCTGCTTTCGCACCTTGTCTGGTCTCCCTTGGAAAGTTTCTGCGGGTCACCCCTTTGCAAAGCCAAGATCTCACTGTTGACATGCGCTTGGAGTCAACTCATTCCGTGCGCAGCCAGTCAAGCCTCAGCCGCTGTCATGACGCAAAAGACCTCGACCGAGTTTCGTGTTTCCCCCACCAGCGATTCTCAACAAGCACCTTGCCAAGCTGACTCTATACCACAAGCTACGCCTGAGATGGGCACATACTCAACATTGACGCGCAAGCCTCGAGAAAGTTGAATCAGTCTCAATCTGTGCAGCAAGTCAAGTCAGCCTCGTCCCAGCAACAGAGGTCTCAGTCTGTGTCTGGACACAAAAAGCTTCAGACCGAGTCTCCTGATCGCCAATCAAACTCTGTAGACAAGCATCTTAATAAATAGATGTCAGATCAAATCACACGCCTAATTCGGGCACTTGCTCGATCTCGAGCACAAGCCTCACGGACGAGGCCATCGTGGAGGTAAGTTGACAGCGCCGCTCCCAATGACACTACTGACTCTATTCAAGATCACTCACCTCCAAGCTCTCCTGGACGGAAAGCTTGCGGAACTGAGGCTTGAGGAGCACAGCCCTAAAACCAACATGCAGTAATGGGTTCTTCTCACCGGAATGAACGACCACATCAAGCACCAAACTCCAGGAATCAAAGACCCCAACGACTAGCTCTCTGCTGGAGCTTAGAGCCTACTCAACGCCAGCAGCCTTGTCATGCATCACGACATGCACTGCGTTCAAGTCCAAGCCAGAATGGAAGCCAACTACAAGAGAATCTGTGAGATCCTCGAGGAAGCTCAGGGCGTGCTCAATCAGTTGCAGCTGAATGACGAGGATTACGAGAAGTGGGCCAACCTCAAAGGTCCTCTCAACGGCCTCGACAAGCCCAGAGGTGGTTGTTGAATGAGAACCAGAAAGCTCGCATCCATCATCCGCCAGTTTGGCTGATCGACTTCGCTCTTCTTGAGCGTCCATGATGGTGGAGGGGACTGTTGCAAGACACACCAGCCCGTGTCTCTCCAAGCAGTGCTAGTCCTACCAGTGGGTATTTGACGTGTCACTTTAGCGGCACCCGGGAGTCCTGGTGGTCGGGCAGACTCACCAGACATGGTGGAGTCTGTGAAGATCGGCCCCAAACCTGAGCGCAGAAGAGCAGCAGCCGCTGCTATGGACCACATGGCCCCTTCTCAGTCAGACGACATCCCGGATGGTCTCCCTCCGAGGCTCCGATCTCAGTCACGATCTGCGCAACCAGTCAAGTCTCAGCCCGTGTCTGAACAGAGAAAGACTGGAGCTCGTGTCGTCAGCCCTAAATCCTCCACAGTCAACTTCAGTCGAGGAGTTCGGATCAGAAGATATGTCTGAGCCAGGCACATACTCAACATTTCCTCATGCATTCGAAAGTTTTTCGTCGTATTGGCTTCCCAAGATTGACGGCAACACTGAAGAGGTCCATGGCATCGCTCGTTCTTCCTCCGCTATGCAACGTCGGATTCAGGATGTTCTGGTCGCTGTGCGCAGACACAACAGTAGGTCCTAGGTCCAGGCAATCGAATAGGTGGCTGGCCTGGGACCGTACCACGTCACTGATCCTTGGTCCAGGCAATGGAAGAGGTGGCTTGGCTCGGGACCAGTGACAAGCTTTGGTACGAGATCGAGAGGTATGTTTGGTGCGAGCCTACCACGTCAAGCTCAAGCTCATTTTTGAATAAGAGCTTCTTCGTAGGTCATCGTATACGAATCGTTGTTTACTTGTCTCGACCTCTTGCTAGATGTCGAAGAAACCTATTGCAACAAGAGTGGGTCCCAGGTCCAGGCGATTGAAGAGGTGGTCTGGCCTGGGACCCTGCTCTGTCACTGGTCCTTGGTCCCGGCAATCGAAGAGGTGCCCGGCCAGGGACCAATGGCAAGATAATAGCAGAGGCACACTCGCCAACTGTAGGCGCTTCAGGGATCTGTGGGGCGCTGCTGTTGCATACTCTGCTCGTCTGCCCGAGAAGAGGACCTCAAGCCAGCGCTCCCCAGACTCCGAGGCGCACATGGTCCACATACGCCGATGTGCTCGTAGCTCTCGAGCGGTTGCCGACAGCGAGCTGTATGAGGCCGGAGCTTTCAGCGACGAATCCCTGGATATCGTAGACTCCAACAACGACGACTACATGATCTCAAAGAACGAGCAGTCAACAGCCTTCACAACATCGTCCGATTCGGACATGCCGTCTAATCACTCTTCGTCATCTGTGCAATCCGATAATGATGCAAGCAACTCAGACACGCTGCCGTCTTGCGAACAATCCAAGGCCAACCTTGAAGGAGAGTCCGTGAAGGTTCTTGCATGAAAGCAAATCTGTACCAAGCATAGCTTTAGTGGTGTAAGCATGCTTCACAGGCTTTGCGCCTTGAACATCAAAGAAGAAGTTGTTTTTACAGCTTTAGGCGGCAAGCAGTCGATAGCTTCTGACACGCTGTCTGACTCAGTCGTTTCACGCAATCATTCTTCGGCATCGTCAAAGCATAGCCGACAGACGGCACTCTTGCCTCGCCGACGGGTACTATATGCGAAGAAAGCCAAACGTGAGGCTTTAACAGCAAGGCTCGAAACCGTGGTCTCCCGCCTACATGTTCGTCGCCAACGAGACACGCGAGATTGGTAAGAGAAAAACTCTAGCATCGAGATTGATCGGTGCAGCAACGTTCATTCGACCTCCAACCAAGTTACTCGTAAAATTAATAGGTGGTGTTGGCAAGATTCCCAAAGAGAAGATGAATTCCTTAACGAGAAGAGGAAGGCTCCTTTCATGGCCATGGCTGCTGCCGACAAGATGCGTTACGAAGAGGAGGAACTGAATAACAGGGCAGTAATCTACACGAGATGAAGGAAGAGGGGGAAGATACTTCGGAAGCGAAGAACGATCATATGAGAAGCAGTCTTGCTGTTAACATGTCTGCTAGCATGTCTACTAGTCCTGGGGATATCTGAGAACGTCTCCCGCAAAGGAGCAAGCCACAGACTGCTTGACCTGGACATACCGCCAAATGATGCGAGCTGCCAGAGAAACCGCCAACGTTTGAGAAGCTTCGGAGAAGGCTACCTCGATTGGAGTGGTCAGCGTATTCTCTAAGAAACTGCGTTGCTACAAGTTGATGTACACTTCGACGATAATCTCCCACGCTCTGCGCCCTTGCAGACTTCCCCGGCTATCACGAAAGCTCGCAGCAAATGCATCCTTGCCAGAGCTTTGTTTTGCTACTATTCTGGATGTACACCTTTTTTCGGCTTTGCGCATTGATTAAGCTACTTGTGAGGCTTCGCGGGACTTGCAGCAAGGAAAAACCAAGTATCGGAAACCACACTGTCTGGAAGGATGCACGGACGTTTTGACAGAGATTATGAAAGAAATTTCGCATAGGACGTGTAAAGGGAAGAGCTGGATAGTTCCACAAACCAGAGTGCTGGCGTGAATTTGTTATCGTGCGCATTATTATCACAGGACTTTGAGCTCATAAAGACACATGCAGGGACTTGTTAAGAATATTCGTTTGTCTTTCGACGGGGGCAAAATTGTCCCTGGTGGCGCTTGCATTGCAAGCCTTGTACTTTTTGATTGATTTGCTGATACCTCACTTCTGCAGCGTATTGCAAGGAGGACATCAATTAGTCATCAAGCGTAAGATCAATCGTCTCAGGTGCTCTCTTCTCAAAATGCTTGAGTCGAGCTGCTGCGATGGCTTGCCTCGAGTCGAGGGCGGCAGACACTGACGTCACCGGCGCAGGAAGAGGTTGTCCGTGAAGCGCGGGTGAAAGAGAAGCCTGATAAATGAATGCTTGGCGAGGCGATGGCGGCGCTGGTACAGAACGCAAAGGTACCGTTTGAGTTGCTACAGGAAGCACATCTTCGTCGTCGCTGTCTAGATCCACAACGACACAACCACGTCCTGACATCGAAGACTGCGGTGGCGGCAGGCGTGTAATTGTAGTAGTGGGTACATCGGATGATGGTTGTACGGGTGTTGACTCCGGTGAGGGTGTTTCCTCGGTGAAGATGGACGGTGGTGCTTGCTGATGAAATCGTGCGTTGTGTGCTTTTGTTGATGAGCGCTGCTGCGTGGTATCATCATCGAGGCTGGTGATAGGTGAGAGATTTTCAAAGGTCCATGAGTTTGCAGCAGGATTAAGTTGGCTGCGTGGTGGTACAGGATTGGATGCTTGCTTGGCGGCTGGGTGTTTCTCGTAGACTGCTCTGTGTGACTTGGTAGACTGAAGTTCTCTCAAGCCAGTCGACGGCGGAGAAACAGTCTCCTGACACGGCTGACTACGATCGCCCGATAGTTGCGTCTCCAATGTGCCTCTCGGCGCTGAGTGCCCATGACTTGACTCTGTCGAGTCGAAAGACTGGAAGGAAGCACTCCGAGAAAGCGCATCTTGACTGCTTTGAGATGCAAATTCTGACAGCATCGAGGGATTCCGCACAAGTGCTCGAGGTAGCTGAAAGCCTTTTCTGATTACTGGCGCCGGGGCCTCGGCTGGCTTGGGTTCTTCGATGGGTTGATTGGTCTTGCCGTTCCTTTTCGTTGGTTTGGGCTGGTTCACCAACTTGCCGACTGTTTTGGACGTGCTTGCAGACGATCCAGCATCCGCTTGAGCAGCCGGTGTCCTCTTTTGTTTCTTGGCTGTTGTTTCAGGAGCTTTCTCGGTTGTCGCGGTAGGTGTCTGACTTGGGCCTTCCTCTGCTGCTGCGTCATTGGTCTTGCGTTTTCTTAGTTTCGGTTGATTTGCAAGCTGCTTGAGCCGGTCCATCTCCGTTCTGCCAAGTGCGTTGACAAGAATACACTCCAAAAACTCTGCTTCGACGGGCGCAGTGGGGTCAAAGTCTTCTTTCCAATCCTCGTTATCTGGCTTCTTCCACAGATTCAACTCCGTACATTTCTTCGGGTCGAACGTGATTTGTCGCTCGAGACACTCTGCATCGTAATCTCGACCTCGCTTCTGCACCAGCTGTAGGTCATACACCATGTTCTTTCCTACAGTTTCTGGTGTCGTACCAATCAGCTCTTTGACCAACAGAAGAGGAACAATGTGCTTGAGGTATGCTTTGGTGTCCATGTTGAACATCGGTAGCATGAATTTGCGCAATTTTTCTTCGTCGATGGGCACATACCAGCCATCTTTCAAGCCTCGCAGGTCGTTGGCCTGCTCGAACGTCGACACCTTGGGCTCGCGATAGTTCTTGACGTGCAAGTCTCGAGGATAGCCAGGAGGTACGCATACATTTTGTGTGCCCGACATCTGGAAGTAGGTCCGTAATGATTCGGTGAAGCAATGTAGTTGACGCAAAGGAGTCTCGCAAAGAATCTTACCCAGTCTGCCGTTGTCGAATTGTGCAGCTGCCAGCGCTGCTGTGGGTCCACAGCCAGGTAGTCCCTTAGTATCGTAATCCCCTCCACTCAGCAACGCAAAAAGAACGAGGCCCTGTCGATTGATACGGTGCTTGCGTTCGATGTCATCAGCACGATAGACTCTTACCAGATTATCGCTCTTCTTGCCAGACTTGCCACCTCCTCGATGCTCCTTGATTAGTACTTTTGCTCCAAACATAAACGCATCACCATCATCAGTCCACACCGCATCCACAATTCCCAACTCACTCAACCTCGCACACTCCGCCTCCGCCTCAGCAGGCGCCCTGTGATGTGAAATCTTCAAATGATTCAACATCTTCCTCAGCGAATCGATTTTCTTCCAATCGATTCTCCCCGCCACATCTCCTCGTTTCCAAGGCCTGGACGGTCCATCGAAGATGAAAATCGGCTGGATATTCATACGCATGAGTTTGAGAACACGCCATAGGATTGCCTTTTCGATGGGATTGGCTTCGGGCACTTTTTGTCGGATTGCTGCGACTTGGGCGTCGCTGAGGTTGTGGAAGCGCCAACCTGCTTCGTCAATTGCGACGCGGAGGGGTCGTTTGTGTTGGTTCCAGTGGTCTGTGGATAGTTGGGCGAGGGACTTTACTTCGCCTTCGCCGAGGATGTCCCAGAGGCTGGTTGTCGTGTCAGCATAGTTTGGACAAATTTTGTTGAGGATATTAAGTACCCAGGAACGCCCATTCTAGACAACTCAGATATAGAGACACAGGATCAAGAAGACAGGAGGTGAGGTTGACGGCAGACGCGACGCGCCCAAAATTGCGGGCGGCTCTCGGGCCGAGCCAAAAGCCCTGTTCAGACTCCGTCCTCTCCATTTTTGTCAGCTTGTGTACGAGACTATTGGGCGTATCATGTAAGTTGCAGCACGGACGTGATCCTGGAGCTAAAGACGGACGAGCACTGTACAGAGGTACGTTACGCGATAGAATACATCTCAGGTTGTTCGACGGTCAAGCTCCTTGGCTCGGAAAAACTCGCCGGATGCGACGATGCGTCCAGAGCGGACGTTACATGGAATCGGTGGAATTTCGGCTCCATGCCATGCCATGCCACTACTTCTAGCTAATACAACATTCCATGTCAATTATCTAGTGGAATAATTCCAATGCCAACGTCGTCGTCGTCATCACTGCGACCCTGTCCTTCTGAGGGGTCACCCTGTCTATCCACATAGTCCCCTTATTCTTCTTGTTCGTCCTGTTCCTCCTTTGCGGTCTCCTCTCCTTCCTCCATAGGTAGATCAACCCTCTCGAAGCAGAGGTTCTTCTGCCAGTTCTTAAGGCACTCGATATAGCCAAGATTGGTAGCAGAGAGGCTTGCTCGGTCCCACGATAGCGTCCTTCTACAGCCACTAAATACCCTCTCTAACTCTGCAGACATTGGATTGATTGAGAGGATATCAATAGCCATCTGAGCGAGGTTCGGGTAGTTAAGTTGCTGCGTTGGTTCAAGCCACCACTGTATAGCGTCATTAACGAGGACTAAAGGGCTCTTAATAAAGTGGACGAACTCCTTGCCTATATGAACTAAGCTTATATGCCGTAAAGAAGCCTGCCACTAAGTAAGCTTATTTAACTTCTCCTCTTTTAATGACACTACTTAAATAGCCTTAATCCTGTTTTTGTACTAAGTAGTCTATAGAGCACGTGCGGTAGCAATAGCTAGTGCTCGCTATAACGAAGGTCATTATTTGTTAATGTAGGCCTCGCGATAACTTAGATGGAGGAGTAGCGCGGCGGCGTAGGTAGGGGTGTAGTTATTAATTGCTTGCCACTTATCGAGTGTAAACCGGCTAGTCTATATAGCGTTAGTAAGGACTAGATTAGAAAAAGCATACTGTTCTACGTATCTCTTATAATGCTTACGTAAGAAGTCTATTAACATTAGTACTTAATCGAGGGTAGTATTATTACCTTCGCATAACTTTGTCACCTCCTATAGTAGTTCTATAAATTTAACAAGCTCCTTAAGGAACTGCTAGTGACGCCGCTAGAGGATAGTATGCTTAAAATGGTTATGGGCATGCTAGATATGCCGTATAACTATTCGGCATTAAAGCCCTTACTTAATCATAGATAGCTAGCTATTCTACCTTATAGTGTTATTGAGCATAGTAGATATACTAGCCGCAGCCTTAAACTTACGACGACGGCGAGCTAACTTCATAATCCACTTAAAGAATTGACGGAGGTAGTTAATAGCTTTATGATTAGTAAGGCTAGTACCTTAGCTAAGTATTAATATCGCTTCTAAGGGGTCTTAACTTTAAGCTAGCATAGTAGTAATAGCGTCCTTTAAGCTCGCTAATATAAGTGCTTAACTAGCAAGGTTAATCTAGTGTCCAAAATAGCGAGTTCGATGCTATATAGGGTCCTAATTAATAGATAGGCGCTGGCTAAATAGAGTAGTAAGGTAGCTCATTATAGTGTCGTTATAGGTAGCATTGTTAGAAGTGATGTATCTAACTTTCTGCTCGATGCCGTAGTAAATAATAGTATCGAAGAAGAGAGGGGCATACTAAGTACCAGCATGGCTAGACTATAGCTTATAGAGAGTAAGTAGTGCCTTACTTAATTTGCCGTCTGATGTAATAAACCGAGCTGTAATGCTAAGCAGCTTATGGCTACCGTAGTTAGCTGTCTAAGCATCGTAGGTAAAGTGGATTAGTAATTAAGATGTTATAAGGAGGGCCTTAAGCTGCTCTTAATAGAAGTCATGTTCCTTCTTAACGTGATTAGCGACAGTAGAATGACTCTTAATCAAGAGACTAGAGGCGCTAGGAAGTACCTCGTCAATTAACGTATAAAGCTTCTTATTGCTAGCAGTTCGGAAGGGGATCCAGCCAATTAGAGGTCTTGAACTCGCTACTAATGGAAACACGCGTATTAGCGAGCTTTTCCATAGAATCTACTATGCCTAACCGCTGCACGCGCCAACTTCGAGCTTGCTACCTATCTAACCATCGACATTAGCTATATTAAGAGGTGGAATAGTAGAATATTCCACAAGAATTGCCCGTTCTATGCTATGCCAACCACGTGGAATATTCCACTCAAAATCAGTGGCATATGCCAATATTCTACTTATTCCATGCCATTTATCGTCCGCTCTGGATGCGTCGAACTCGGCTTTGTCAGCGGTGCGACCCTGCTTTATAATTTCACCTCGCGCAAAACCTCGTCCTCTCTTCCTCATCGTTGACGAGATTTCAGGTATGTATCAATCAATCGTTATCCTCGTGAGAGAAACCGGTCGGCCGAAATCGATATGCATTTTGCTTGAAAACGAACCACGTTCCGTAAACGAAGATGTCTCCACAATCACCCAGCTTCGACATCACACATTATATGGATATGAACCACTAACCATCTTGTTTCCTAGCATAGTCTACTCAAAAAGATTAGGTTGCACGAAAAGAAGGATGCTCCAGAATCCAGCTGAGAGAGGAGTGGCTAACCCCAAGGAGAAATCAGTAGCAAGGGATGATACTACGCTATGCCTTATGCGCTTGAACTTTTCGCGGTGTCAGCCGGGACGATCACGCAGAAGGGGGAGCAATGGTAAGTCCGCCTCAACTGTCGATGTTGACGGATCTGTCCTTACGCTCCTCGGCGAGGGGATCGGCATAGGCGAGATCTCCCTGGTGTTGGGCTTCCCAAGCTTGATCGATGGCGTTTTCTGCACACTAGTCATTCTCAGGAGGGATTCAAGGTATGCGAGCGATGGTGGTGATCGGGTACCAGGGAAGGATGATTAGTGCAATCATATCTGCGGCCGACATCTTGTAGATGGATGTTCGGACTTCGATAGAAGGGTTTGATCGGTGATGGGTGCGTAAGCGATGCGCGAGGTCAATGAATGAGAAGGAGAGGCATGAGTACATCACAATGTTAGCAGGCATTGCATGACTAGTGCCAAGCATTTTCCGGGTGATTTCAATATTGGTACACGCATTTCGCAGACTGACTCCGTTCCACCATTTCTCGCACAACAAACTTCGCCAACCTGGATACCTTCAAGATGTATCGATCAAAGCCTGAAGACGACGAGGACGATTACACCGCCGAAGAGGTCGCAAAACACAAGAAATTCATACACACCTTGCTCACGACCAAGAAAGTGGTGAGTAGACGTTCTGCAGAGGGCTGATACATGACACGATGGACTGACGACTCACAAGAACTTCATGGACTTTCCCCCAGACGTCAGAAACCGCGTCTACGAGTATGCTCTGGAACAGGCACTCTCAGAACCTATCATTGTTCGACTTGACAAGGACAAGAACTTCGATAAACCACGCGCCATCACCAAACTGAACTTGAACCTCATGAGAGCCAGCAAACAGGTTCATGACGAGGTTGAAGACATGATCTTCTCCAGAGTATTCAAGTTTGCGAACCTCGACATCATGCTGGCCTTCCTGGTTCAATCAGCCACAGCTCGTCAGCAACTCCGCCACGTTGACATCCAGCTCGAGTCTGGACCCTTTGACCTTAACTTCTTCGCCCTACTGGCTCTTTCCAATCTAAATCTACACACCTTGACTCTTCGTTGCCATGCAGTTCAGGGCCCCGAGGAAGACTGGATCAAGTCCTTGGAGATGAACGTCCTCCTGGAAACTCGCGGCGTGGGTAGAGTTACTCTTGCTCCCGTTGATCCACTCCATCACCTCGACATTGGCTCTCTCACCGGCGACAGCGAGCTCGGCAAGAAGCTCATCACCCTACTCCAGCGTCCAGCACACACATCCCGCCGGGACCCGGCTCTCGCCCCCATCATGCCGGATGTCATCGAACAGCCGTCGTACCCCTGCCTAGGCTACTCGGTGACTGACTTCGAGGATCTGGAGGACGACGAGCCTTCTGACCTGGTCATCCTGGACCCTCTCTGTATTTCCCAGGAGGCTCTCTGGTGGTGCGACTGCATTGGTTAGTCCACCTTGACAATGACTTGTCGCATCATACTGATCTTTCTAGCTAACAAGCTAAAATCGGAATGGACTCCTGACGAAAAGGAACTCCACTGGAGTCAGCTCGGTGAGCACGAATTGCACTTTGCCGACCGACAATGTTTAACATATGCTTCAGCAGAGAACGACCCATTGCCAGCCCCCTGAGAGCTATCATCACGCTTCCTACTGTCTCTTCAAACTACCTCGATCGTCCTTCCTACCGCACGGCTTAACTCACACTACAAATAACACTATGAAGAAGCCAAGTCACTGTTCCTGCGTTTTGCACCATCGTTCACGGCACGACTATACCTCTTTATCCACCTCTACGATCGACCGAGTGACGACGAGACTGGCTTAGATGGCATTCAGGACCAAGATATGGAGGATTTTACGCTGCTTCCAATCGAGTCTGATGGTCGGCGAGTTTTGGACGAGATTCTCGTATGACGCATCCTGTTTCTGTTGTCGTCCCTTGTATTTTCATACTGCTTCTCTTTTCGACAGACCACAAGATCGGATTTATGATGTTCACCGGTCTTTCTGTTTCTTACCTCGACGGACACATGCCACAAGCCTGAGGACTCCGACCCAAGTAACTATACTCGAGTCTGTCTTCTGATATCCTTCCCACCTGCGTGATGCATTTCATAATCTCGTATTACTTCCCCCTGTGTGTCTTCTGACAGCAACTGTTCTCCTGCCAAAGCCTTGTTCTCCTGCATCTCCAACGATCAACGAAAGACATGCCACTTGCGATGATCCTCTCTCCTCCATTCTTGCCCTTCTCCGTTTGTCCACCATGCGTTGTTTTCTTCGCCATGGACCGACTGATGAGCATCACATCCTGCTCCAGCGAGCCACTCAAACTTGCTTTGCCGTGCTCCTTCCTTGGATCATAGTCGCGTTGCCAGTGGCTGGCAGCTTTGAACTATTCAAAGACCGAGGAATCCAGGCTGTCCCTTCCATCTCTTGCCAAGAGAGTCAACACCGTGCTTGACAGGCATCTCAAGAGAAGTGTTAACCGGACGAATGGTTGGGGAATCAGAGCGGGCGGTAGTGTGGGCGTCGAGAGCTTTGTTGGACTCGAGAACGACAGGGCTGGAGTGGACTTGCTGCTGAGTCTCGATGGCCGGAAGAGCGTTACCGGGAGCGGCGTCAACGGTGGCAGGGTTGTTGGCCGACCCCTCGATGATCAGCTCGGCGAGATCTTCATTGGAGTCTGCACTAGCTTGGCGGCCTGGATGGCGGGTGGGAGATGCAGTCGAGGACTCGTTGCCATCCTCACTGGGCAATTCTGAATAGACTTTCTGAGGCAGTTCGAGAAAAGAGTCTACCAGACGAATGGTAGAGACTTTGGTGGGGCTAGGCGAGTGCGAGCCGCATGTCAGAGAAGTCGTTGGAGTAGCCTCCTTGACCTGGATGGCTGGAGCGGCGAAGGGGTCGGGACTCCGAGGCGAATTGCATGCATCGGCTCGCTGATGCATTGGCTCAGCAAAGTTGTCTTCGACAGACTCGGCTTTAGACTCCACGTCGGACTGGGCAACGGTTGAGCTTGCCTTGGTGCTCTGCTGGAAGCTGTCGTCCTCCAGGACGGGGAAGAAGGTGATCCTCGACGTGTCGTAGCTTGCGATGTTGACGGGCAACTTCACGGTGGCGCTGGTTCCAGCAACGAGTTGGAGCTCTTCCATGCTGGTCTTGGGAAGTAATTGTGACTTTCGCTTCTGAGTCAAGTGGATGTCAAGCGGCTGGACGACGAACTCGCTGATCATTTGGAAGCGGGGTAGAGGCATTTGAGCGTCACCGTTCTTGTCTAGCGAAGCGGGAAGAGGGTTGACGGCAACCTTGGAGTCAATGGCTGTGGCGAGATAGCGTGGTGGTCTGGACAGAGGTCTGGTCGTGTTGACAGCGACAGGATCCAGCCAGTGCTCACGGGACAATGAGAAATTGCGGAAAGTACCAGGCTCAGAGTTATTGGTGATGACGGTCGAGTTGAAGCCTTCTGGTGCAGCCTCAGTGATGTTGGTCGTGCTACCAGAGCTTGCTGAGATCGAAGAAGAACCATCGCGTTCGACGTCTTCGTGTCTCTTAGCTAGAGCGCTGTGGAACAGAGCAGCTGCTCTTGTCAGTCAGTGATGCAACGATCCGGTGTTTGGAGGAAGCTTACCGAGCGCGCCAACAAGCATGGACATGATGATCTGCAGAACCAGTACGAGGACGAAGAATGTTGTTTCGCGGTATCTTAAGCCAGCCCAGATGGTAACACCGATGGCGATGCTCAGGATAGCCATAAAGAGGCACAAGAGGACTGCTTTCTTCTTGACCTGCGACATGATGACATGAGTGGACATGCTTGAACCAGTAAGAGAGGATGGCATAGTGGTAGGGATGGGAAGAAGGATGCGGGGGATGACAATCTGCTGTTGTGTGCTGTCGTAAGAAGAAGATCGTAAGGATTTGGCTGCGTCAAACAATAACAACAACAATCTACGTCAATTTTTCAGCTGACGCTGTCTGCCACGACAATCAAGCTAGGCTCGTTCAGAAAGATAGCAGACATTTCAAGAGCATCAAAGGATAATCCATTGAGTCTTGAGAAACAATGGCATGGTGCTTAAGACTGCTCTGGAATGATCGTCGCCATGCTCTGACGTTCGAATAGAAAAAAAAAACATTGTCTCCATGTTATACCCGCTGAACTCGTAGTTGAGCCACCCCTTTCTCAGAGACCTTCCATCATGGACTACTCGTGTTGCAATCAGCCCACCAGTCTACTCTGCTGCCGTGACACAGTCCATCAAGACCCAGTTCAGCAAACGTGACCAAAGAAAGACTTCCTACTCTCCCGCCTTCCGAAGAGACACGCTCATTACACCTGAGCTCTCGATAACCGTAAACGACCTTCGAGTGACTTCGTGGAATTGCTTGTGTACCACTCCATGCTTTTGCTCATATGCGGGAGATGACTGCACAAGTTGTCAGCAGGGTAGAACCGTGGAGCGGCTCAGGGCAAAGCGTACCGGAAGAGGCAGGGACAACGCGGATGGTCTGACGACGTTTTCCGGCCGCGGGACCAGCATGATCAGAAGCAACGCCTCTCTCAATGAATGGGTCACTCAGGGGCGAGAGCAGAGTTGGGGAAGCTGCACGACGTCTGGGGGGACTGGCAACTGGGGGTGGAGGTAGAGGGCGAGTAGCAAGGAGTTGACGGTATGCTTCGTGGCCAGCGACGTCCTCGTCGTCAAAGCTAGGGGGAAACGAGCGGGCAATGTGATACAGTTCAATCTCCTTGTCGCCCATGGGCACGATGTAAGCGCTGCGGCCGCGAGTGGGCTGGGAGGCGTGGGCGAGGGCTGGATCGCGCAGACAAGTCAGTTGATTATCGATAAACGATACTGCTGCAGGGAGTACGTACAGATGGTAACAGCGAAGAGGAAGGTCAACAAGAAAGCGACCAACAGAGAGACCCAGACGGCGAACGGCTTGCCTGACTTGGCGGTGTAGACGGCTAGCGAGAGAAGGAGCAGGTTGATGATCACGCCGAACCAGAAGCAGGGGTTGCTGAAGACACGGGAAGGCATGATTGGAAGTGGAAGTTGTTCTGTGGTTGGGTGAGCCGTGGTGATGGTTTGAGGAGTTGCGGGTATGGTCCAATGCTTGTGTGTTGAGGTTGGTTTGTGAGGAGTTGATGTTGAGACACGTGAAATGGTAAACAAGCTTGGTCTGCTCGAAGCAAGTTTCCTGGTCCACGCACGATGCCGAGCAACCGATATATTCGATCAGGCTACCACTTTGCGGAAAAAGTCAAGAGATAGACAGAGACATGAAGTAGAATTAGGACTCGAATGTAAAGTCATGAGATGTATGGGTCTGTTTCTTCCAGCCGACTATCTGCTTCCAACCTCTGCTGCCATCCCACGATGAAGCGCCGTTCTACGTCAAAAGCTCCTTCGTTTGCTTGCGCACACGATGACCCTGATTTGGTATCTTGAAGGTCTGTCAAGCAATCAGCAGGTGTAGATGAATCCATAAGACTGGCCGAAACTCACCAGACGAGACGGTCTTGCAACGTGCGGACGAGGGAGTGCTTGCTTTATGAACGGCTACTTCTTGGCTGTTTCATCTGGTTAGCAGTGTGAATACATCATCTCGCTGCCTCAACGCACTCTGCTGAGGCTTGTTTCCAGGCTTGGTGTTGATAGGTTCGTTGCCAGCCTTGTTCTTGTCGTGGGCCTTCTTGACGTTGGCACCAGCACTGTCAGAAGCAGCTTCGGCGGCATGGTTGTAGGCATGGCCAGCAGGTGCGCAACGAGGAGAGTTGGTGCGACGAACTGTAGGAACGTCGATGATACGGGCAGGGACCTCGTCGCTTGATGAGGAGGAGGTTGAGTAGATGGACGAGTGGCGGCGACCGAAACACATGAAGATTGAGTATGTTGAGGGTTGAATGGAGAGCAGGTGTTGGAAAGCGGTTGCGGATAGACGTGTGTGGGAGGAGAGAGGGAAGTTTTGGAAACAGTGATGGCTGGTCATGAATGCCGAGCGGAACTTTTGAGTGACAGACGGCAGTCTGGACGTTTCGAAACAACTTTTCAATTTCACACATCACTCAGATGAATAATGAAGAACAGGACAATATGCTGCAGTAAAGCTTGATTAAGGAGAACGGGCAATACTTCATGTCATGACACCCGATGTTGCTGTGAAGATGCATGCTGTAAGACCCGACCATGTCTTGATATTCCGCCTGCCCTCCCGCCTGACTCTATGCACTCCTACAGTATCCCTTTCCACCTCTCCGTCTATACGGTTTCAGTCAAAAGGAAAGCGTTCCTGGGCGGGTGAGGTGGAAGGGAGCTTGGCTCGGTCCTTTGCAGCGCGCTTTTCCGAGGGGCTGCGAACGGGAGTGTTCGCTGGGCCGGGGACCGCCTCGGACGAGGACTTATTGTTGCTGTTGTTGTTGCTGCTGGTACGCAATACCAGTCAGAAGGGTTCATGAAGACATTGGCGACGATCAGACTTACTCAGTGCCGGGCTTGACAACGGCAGCAACCTTCTTCATCAGGTCTTTGACCTTGCTTTTGACCTTTTTCAGGACGTTTGATGGCATTGTGGTGATGGTGGTTGGGTAGCAAGAGAGATTGAGGAGGTTGCGACGATGAGAAGATGGTGATGTTGTAGTGATCATTTGTAGGCAAGGGCAGCGTGATAGTGGATGCCTCAATTCCGCAGGGCGTAGCTTTGTTTGCTCATTGTGTTAGAATTCACAGGACCTCTGCGTCGGAGCATTGCTGGAACAGAGTGTGAAAGTTCCTTCTGCATACCACGCGTCTCTTTCTACGTCCAGTTTCCCCAGATGTCGCTGCCTCCTGACCTCCCTATGTGGACTACTACAACAGCCCCTGCCAACCAACATCAGACGAGCCAATTTGCCTCTCATCAATTGTCTCTCAGACTCAGTCTCTCTGCTGCTGAGCCCGGTACGTCTGAGCAAAGCGGAAGAAATTTCTCTAAGACCATTGCTGACTGTCGCGTGGAAGATCTGGCCTCAGACACATCAACGACCTTCCACGATGTCTTCCGGAGGAATTGAAGGCGGAGGTGACTTCGACCTTCCTCTTCCGCTTCCCGATTAAATCATTGTCGACGACCCTGTTACGCTATCCCAATTGATGCATTTCGAGTATTCTGCCGTCCACGGAGATGCATACGACGTACAGGCTTTCGCGCGGCAGCGTTGGGAGCCTCGCAAGGCGCTGATGAAGAGCGTCTACCTCAGATTCACCCAAGCTCAGGACGTTGATCTCATCCAGCCAAAGCATCTCACAGTTCCTGCTGGGGTTATCCATTAGCTTGCATCGTTCGGACAGTGGCTTAAGCTATCGTATCTGTGTGATGACTTCATGGATCTGGAAGAGGCTCGACTCCAAGCCCAAGTAAAGGGTCTGCACAGCCTCGAGGCTCTGATCACTAATCCCGACAGGATCCACGACGATGCCTTCCAGACTATGCGTTCCTTCTTAATCACAGTCCACTACACCCATGAACTCGAGGAAAACCCTATCGAGCTACCCCTTACCGACTACGAGGTCTACGTTGCTCCTACAGACCTCATCATCTCCGCGCGCAGAAATCAAGAGTGTAAGGCCTCCAGACGTAATGGTGACAGAAAACTGCTCTTGTGGGACCACCGCCGTAACATCCTCAGAGACAGTACCGACACGCAACAGAGTGCTCAGTGGCTGGTACAGGACAAGAAAGAGATGAAGGAGTTGGCTGCAAGATACCCGGTGCCCGGCATGCTCTCCAGGAGACCATTGATGATTCCTGCCATCGAGTTGCGTTCAGCCGAGTCGCTCCGGAAATGATGGAGTGTCGACGACCACGAGTCCTTGATTTTGAATGTCCCAGGAGAGCGCCAGGAGGAAGCTTGATGGAGACTGGCATTGTGAATGCTGTCGTCGTGTACCGTCCTTCTGTCGTACAGGGATGATCAGTAATGGCCTATCGGAACGCAGTACGTTCTTGCAACTTACAGAATGAACAGTGAGCGCCCTGTAAGACGAAATAAGATGACGGGTCTTCAATGGAGCTGGGTCGGGATGCCAGATCATGTTGTATTTCGATAGCTCAGTCGGGAGAGGTGTTTCTGCAAGAGATCGATGCTTGACGAGACGAAGGGCTGGGGCTAGATCCGTGGTGTAAGTATGTAGTCAGGAGGCAGATATGTGGACCATGACTTACCATCACTTCAAGGTTGGCTTCTTCCTGCGAGTCCAGCGCTTGCTTGCAGGTGTGTTGCGTTTCTTTGCAGCCACTTTCTGTGGGATGGGAGGGAGCTTAGTGGTGAATACATCATCGGCAACGAGCCAGGTCTCCATTTGCTTCTCTGAGACACGCAGGTCGAGGCCGGCAGCTTTCATTTCTGCTTGGTACGCGCGGAGTCTGGTCATCAGCTCTGGCAGTGATGCAATGATGTCGTCAGGGTCAATATTATAGTGTACGCGGCGTCCGGCGACATGAGTTTGGAGCTTCTCGTAGTGGGACTCTAGCTTGAGAGCAGGGTTGGCCAAGCGAGCAACATCCCAAAGACAATGGAGGACGGACGATGGGTATCCATGGCGGTGGTCCATATAAGCAGAGGAAATGTCGAGTCGTATCTGGCGGATGAGCTGGGTGGGGTAACGATGAGGCCGGCGGCTGAACATCTTCTTTCTCTGATTGAGAAACTCGGCGAGCTGATTGTGCGAATAGAAGCTGAAGGAGGTGGTGAGCCAGAACACGTCTCGGGCTTCTCTGTAGATCTCTCTGGACACAAGCAGGAGGTCCAAGTAACCTGGAAGTGCTCCGTATTCCTCACGACTGTACCAGATGGTGTGCTGGGGGAACCCACGGTACTTCCTGCCGAGCTGTTCGACAAACACGCAGCCCTCGTTGGGATCAGCCAGCAGTCTAAAGTACTCTCTCCAGATCATGCGCTTGATCTCGGAAGGCAGACCAAGGAGGGATAGCTCGCTCGCAACTTGGACAGGGGCGCGCTTAACGGCAGTTCTTGATGGTGCGACAAGGCATCTGCCTGATGATCGCTTCGCCTTGCGAGCCACTTCCCACGAGTCAGCAAGAGGGTCCACAATACGGGCATATGATACAATGTACTGCTACGGGTTTCCATATTGACTATGAAAAAAGAGACCGTGTTTGAGAACGTGCTGGATGGTCTGCGCGATTGAACTGCTCTCGCGCGAATTTGACAGGCGGTGCTTAGAACGTTGCTGATTGGGTTTTCACACCAGGTTGCGATGATGCGGCTGCGTTCGAAATCGCTTGGGATCACCAGAGTATCAGAGTGGAGAATCACCAGCTTGACGCTCCGCAGGATCACCACAGTAACGTGCGTGGGCTATAAAATCTCCTTGCGGTCGTGCATCTTCTTTTCTTCTGTTCTCAACTACACAACAACGAATCCGCAGCATAGTACGCGGGCACTGGTTGTTCTATACCAGATGTCGTATGGCATTTTTGCTAGAGTGAAAACTCTTGTGGAGGGCTTTACATTTCCTACTCGTCCATCAATGGCGATGAGGACTGCCACAAGAGGACATCCATCCATTATATATAATCATAATCTTCGCGTTGATCATGCATCATCGTCGCGCGGTTGACGTCCATTGCTACTTCCTTCTCGTGATCTTATTGCCATATGTAGGGGTGTGGTCTTTTGTTCCACTCTCGAAAAGAGCTAGCTCGCTCGCTGCGCCAGCGCCCTCGCAGCGTCTTATAAAAGCTCCTTCCATCTTCCAAACTTCTTTTCCTCTCTCATATGCGGCTTACTCAAGACGCATGCTCGGCACTGACCTGTCAATGGTAGCCATCACCCACAACAAAAGCATGACCTGGCTGAAGATGGAGATATCACTGTATCACTGCTCCTGGCCGCGGTCTGGGATCTCCGATCACGTTTTGGAACGCAGCTGGGAGAAACAGTAGTTGGTTCTCGCATCCGTGCGAGTGTTTTATCGAACATTGCCTGGCATGATGTCGCTCGTGTTGCACTACCTCGAGCTGACGCGAACAATGTTTCTTTCCATTCAGTCTGCTAGTCTTTGACCGATGCTTGAAGAGATGAATCACGGTGGCTTTCCTTTACGGCACCGTGCCTAATCCGGCGTGCGTTGCTCCGCGCTTTGTTTGGCTTCTTTGATTCGGCTTTCTGCTCTACTTTGTTCTCTCTTTCTCGTTTACAAAGTCGCTGCAAAACCAAGTGTGCCAGCTGGTTAATGTGGGTCTCGGAACAGAGGTTACAGTCGAGTGGGCTAAACTGTAGGCCTTCAAGAGAACGCTTTGTACAGGACCGCGCGACCTGTATGAACATCCTTGCTTCTTTCTGGAACTGGTTGGCAGTCCTCTGCGTCTCGTACGTCTGCTGACACTGTGTCGCTCGTATTGCACTGCCTCGAGCTGACGCGAACAACTTTCTTTCCATCGAGTATACTAGTTTCCAACTAGTGTTTGAAGGAGAGGTAGATGTGTGCGTATCGTCTTCCTTTGTCGCGATTCTACCGGATCTGGAAGCAATGGTCTGCGCTTTGTTTTGCTCTATCAACTCGGGCTTTGGCCGTCCTACTCTCCCTCTCTCCTCCACTTCCTGGCTTCGCATTCTCAATGTTTTTCAATAATCTACCGAGAACTGCAGTCGAGTGGGCCCAGGCTGCAGATCTTCGAAGGATGCTCTGTATATGCTCGGTCACACCTGTATAGACATCATGGGTTATATCTAGATCTCGCTGGCAGACCTCTACGTTTTGCGTATATTTGTCAGCACTGTGTCGCCTGTATTGCACTACCTCAGGCTGATGCGACTACCTTTTCATCATCGACTGGTTTGCAACCGGTGCTTGGAGAAGAAGTAACCACGCGCTGGACTATCACGTTCTCGTGACCGAAATCATGCTTGATGCGGCGATCGTCGCTTCGCGCTTTGTTTTGATTTAGCCGTCAGTCTTCGCAGTTTACACCTCCTTTTCTCCTCTCTTCCTGTGGCTCTCAGGCTGAGACAGAAAATACATGCAACAAAGGCTACAGTAGAGTGGGCCAAGTTCTGCAGACCTTTGAGAGGTGCTCTGTACAGGGCCGGTCATACCTGTACAGACTTGCTCGCTTCTTTTTGAGACTCGCCGGTAGACCTCTGTTTCACGTCTGCTGGCACTGTGTCGCTTGTATTGCACTACCTCAAGCTGATGCGAATATTCTTTTCCATCATTCACTGGTTTTTAACCGGTGCTTGGAGGAGAAGTGAAGATTGCCACTTGGCGTCAAGCGTCATGCTGCGCTTTGTTGTGCTTTATTTGCCGAGCTTCGCACACAGCACTTTGCTCCCTTCTTCCAAATTGTGGCTTCAACATCAGTGGGAGAAACGATGAGAGCAAGAAACAAGAAAGGCTACAGTCGAGTGAGGTCCAACATCGCAAGCCTCCAAGAGCTGCTCTATACAGGGCCGGTCACACCTGTATAGACTTACTTACCTCTTTGCACGCCGCATCCCTAAGCTCATACGTTTCCTCAGCAAACCACAAAATAAAACTTCTATTCTCAAAACCGCCTCGGCCGTAAATCGTCCAGAGCCAGAGTTCAGTCATCAAAACCACCTGCAGTACAGACAAGGGCAGTCTGGAGAAGGCCTTCCACAACACTGGCCCATAAGACGAAAAAGAAGGACATGCACAATTTGTCTATGTAGTACAACGACCTCTCAGTCGCCACAGCTGGAGCTGGGCTCCTTACCGAGTCTGACACTCCACAGAAGCTCACTCTCATCATGTCTGTTCCTTGAAGCACTCCACCATCAACTCAAACCGTCACAGTCTGTCAACTCGGATTCGCCCAACACTGTTCTCGATACCTCTGATGGGATTGGCTCGACGTACAAGGATGGTACTGCAATATTAATGGGAAGGAAACACTTTGGATACTCTGAAGCAGCGGATGGACAGGCTGGTGGCTCGAACGAGGAGATCATGGTGCTGAGGCGTCCTTGACGCATCTCCTTTTGCGCTCCATTATTTCGAGCATATCTTCTTATTTCGTTTAGTCTCCAGATCCTTGACAGTCATGGAAGTTCAGTAACACCATCGCGACTCTGATTTGTGTCACTTGATCTCGATTCAACGTAGCCATGTGATCGATTTAGTATTCTCTAAGGCAGCACAGCTCGCATAGGAAAGGGTTCAATACATCACCCGTGTTAGCTCGAAAACCTGTTGTAGTGGCTAATCCACTTCCGCATTGCTGACCTGCACGCGTAGGTTCGATGAACCAACATCATCGTTGACAATAAGAAGACTTGTCTATTCTCTCGCAAGTCTTCTCCATCCGCAAGTACTCCACCGAACTTCGTGTCCCTGCTATGCGTGTAGGTCCTAGATCGCAGCGTTTCGTGGTACCCCCTTTGAAAAATCTGGCGGAGATTTCCTGCCATCGGGATGACCCTGCTCCAAACTTTCTTGCATCGAAATTGACTTTGTCAGTTGGTTTTGCCGTCTCGAAGCCTGGAGGGAGTGTGTTTAAGATACTAGACATTGCAAACTCACTTTGGACGTGATTCTTGGGGGTTGTCTTGCATGTTATCGGCGGCACTGCATGGATAATCTGACGCTATCAGAACATCTGCTTCCAGGATGAAACCCACTGCCTGCGATTAACGGGTGATACTAACTTGTCTCAACTTCGGCAAGCAGCTCAATAAGTGCACCCCATGACTCAAAAACAAACTCGAAAGATTCCAATCATCGGCGCAACAAGTGAAGAAGGGTAGAGCAGGTTAAAGCAATTTTCCCAAGGCCGAGCACTGAAGCAAGTTGCTCGACCGACCTGTACACCTTACGTACTATTCCAAGCAGCAGCAACGGAACACGAAGACCAAGTGGACTTGGCTCAAGAATCATGACAAAACGACCGAAATAATCATCGTCAGACATCCACCTCAGAATCTCCTCGTGCTCCAGCCGAGGCAACTCGTCCGAACCCTCAAATCTTGCGCCTGGCGTTCTTCCAAAATTCCAAAAAACCTTTTCTGGCCTCAATGTCACAACACCCATACTTTCCCTGGGACAAAGAGTAGCCTGCATAATGGCAAAAACAATGATTCCGCCCGGGCTCGAACCGGGGACCGCCTGTGTGTTAGACAGAAGTGATAACCAACTACACCACAGAACCAACTTGATGAAAACATGCTCGTCCAGAGTAATCATTACCCTATGCGTGCGACGATGCGCAAAGGACACTGGAAAGGAGATTGTCTGTGGTGTCTCACGCACCCAAATGGACGGGCGAGGCGAAGCAAAAAGAACATGATGGCGACAGGTGCAGATGGAAAACAAGACGTCAAAAGCAGTAGACCACAACAGCAGACAAGGATGTCTTGTTAGGCGAGAGAGCGAGCGAGCGACAAATCAACCAGGCCGCGAGTTGTGTTGACGCAATTCGAGCGTGTGGCCAAAAGTCGAGGCCTAAGGATGCGACCGTATCCCTCTCTCTCTGGTGTTCTTTCTTCCAGTGACACCCTTTGTCTTCTCTGTCGACCGTTTCGCGAACAAAATGTTCTCTGGAGAGTTTTGTTGAATGCTGAGTCTGACAGAACTGCGCGATCATGTGGTGATTGTATCAGAGCCAGATGCGACCTGCACATAGCGAGCGACACGTGCGACTGTGCAGCTTTCTCGCTGCACAAGCGGACGATGCAAGGCCAGATACAATCGAAAGACGAATCCTGGTCAGGACATCTGAACAACACAAGCTCGCCCGATATCTTCCAATTTTATCAGATGGTGGCTTGACGACAGCATCCCTTTGTGATCAGCGTTCGCTGACTAGTCTACCTCAAACAGACGACTCAGAGCCTTCGAATGCAAAGCCAAGTTCCTCATAACTGCTGCGACATGTGGGCCCTCATATGAAACACCGATAACTCGTTTGAGGCTCAGACGTCTTTTCTCGTGTAAAATCATACTCGACCGCCACTCGCCATCAAATTCGTCTTCATCAAAGCATACAACTCTTGAGTTTCCTGTCCCGACTTCGCCATTCCGCAGATATTGTATGTTGATCACTGTCAAGTTTGGGAATCTATCTGCGATGGTAGGCAGAAGGACCGCCCAGGTACTCTCTTCTTTAAGTCGAACCCACTCGAAGCAGAGTTTTGTGAGAGTGTCGCTCGAGTTGACTAGGATTGATAGGATGGTGCCTGCGTTAATTGCCGCTCTACTGATCTTCAATTCTGTCAATCGGAATGAGCAAGTCTGCGAAGGATGTGGCGGTATGTCCCATGGACTCGATCCTTGGAGTTGCAGTCTCTTCAAATTGACGGCGTGGAGTAGTATTTGTTCGAGCCAGTAACTAGCCACATTCAACTCCGCAGATCGCAGTAGCGAGAAGGGTCCAGCGATGGCAGTAGAGTTCTCGCAGCTTGGAAGTAGTTTCATGCAGACATCCCAGAGCTCGGGACTGCCAAGTGCCCGGTGCTCATTCGACTGTTTCGCCCAAAGAAAGAGCATGGAATCTTTGGAGGGTGGCAGATGATCTACAGCGCGCATCTCGATGTAAGTGATTGGTAAAGCAAGATCGCATACTATCTCCTTCGCGAACGCTGCCACAGGTTCCCGGCCAGGCGAGTTCCTGAGATGGATGCGGTAGTCTACAGTTTTGGTTGTCTCCGGGCATACAGCGAAGTTCACGCTCGCAATGCGATGATCTCGGATGATGATGTTCTCGGGGCAAAGCTTGCCCTCTGCCAAGATGTCCCTCAAAGTGTTCACACCAATCTGCTGCGTGAGAACATATCCCGATGTGTCTCGTGGCCAGATCTCTGACGAGTGCAGAGGGTCAGAAGTGTTGTAAGGATCGTTGATCGAGCAGTCATCTTGGACTCGGATGGTTTTGACGTATTTTCTGAGCTCGGGATCTTCTGATATTGCTATCAGCCTTGAGAGACTCGAGTCCATCAGAGTCGTCCGGAGGCAGGTGAAGAATTGCGAAGCTACCTGATCAGATGTCAGTCAACGACTAGGCACCCGATCCTTTCAAAACGAACAGTATGGAAGCTCTCTTTCTCGCACGCCGAACGGAAAGCTTGTTCATCAGCTTCTTCAAGCAGCTCGGCCCATCTGGCCGGCGCGGTGCTGGCGACACGACTATCAGCTGCGAAAGACATCGTCTTGAGACAGGTGCGATCTTGACCTTGAGCAATTTGTGATGTCCGAAGATACCCTGTGAGTAGCCTTAACGCCTGATTATTGCGGGATGATGTACGTGACTACCAAGAACGCGAAAAGTCGTCGATGAAACACGAACGCAAATCTGTTACGCTACCAAGATCGCGAAGGATTTGGAGGTCAGATGCAGCCTGAGCAAGGATCCTCTGGAGCTTGGTTCGGTGCCAATCGACCAATCGCTCCCTGATACCTTGACCATTGGAGTCACAACTGATGCATGGTACGGAGCAGTCTGGAGACTGCATAGCATGGCATGGAGCGTGTATCATACACATCCATAGGACAGCATCGAGCTTGCCGCAGTTATTGGCGGCGATTCGAGCATAGAGAGTGGCCAAAAGTCGAGGTCGTAGCCGAGGCACTCGCGAAGCCCCGCGATTCTTTCATTCCTTCCTAGTTCTTTCTGCTGGCTTCAACAACATTCCTCGTTGGCGACCGTGGTCCCCTGACGCTTTAGAGGTGTACGTCGAGGTCTGGATGGAGAACCAGGCGTTCATGGATGGTCTTGGTGTGATTGTGTCAGGCTTCGGATGCCCTTCACAGACAGTCAGCGACTCGACAGACTGTACGACTCTCACATTGCGAGTACTTTGGTTGCTCGACCAGAGAATAAACCGACAGAGGACATATGAGCGAGATTCTGGACCGCCACGGACTGCCTCGACTTGTTTGCATCTTGTCGTCTGACGATCCAATGTCAATGTGTGTCCTGCATCGACTGCTGCGCTACAAGAGACCGGGACCCTCGAAAGCATGCTCTGCGCTCATTGCAAACGTCTGGCGCTACACCGATACGGAAAGACGTTCACAAATACGGCTACCTTTCTGAGGGATTGAGGGCATGCCTGAGTTTCGAGTGTCGTTCAGCGGGATCAAGGTCGCTTTCCTCTCTTGCTTGAGGATTTGGTAGCCCCCAAAGTCTTCATTAGATTATCGGCATATTTCGTCATGGCTGAAGGTGTCGTCGATTCCATTGGGACCGCAATGAGTCGCTCGGCTTGTTGGACTCGGGCATCGGATGTGAACAATGACATCTACGCCTCGCAAGCTTGACACTGCTTGTTGCAGTTATGATACCTGAGCAGAATACAGAACGACCGCGTCCCTGTTCCTTGGCCGTTAATTTGGGGTAGAGCTTGGCAGACCAGCAGGTTCCGCATCTTGTGGAGTCTGGCAAGCCTTCGTGTTCGACGACTAGTCCGAGACTCGATCGCAGGCCATAGGAGACTATATGCACGGCATCAGAAGACGCAAACACTCGCTGGCATGTTTCAGCTCAAAATTGCAAGCGCGGAAGGCGTACAGGGAGACACACGCACACCCACTTGGACACTTCGCTGGTCCCAGGGATGACAAGCATTCTGGATTTCTGTGAGGAAAGGGACTCGATAACGAGCTTTCGAAAACCCAAGTGAGCTGGACTGGTCTGATTTGTGGAATCCTGTAACGGTCTGAGCACATCACCAAAGGCTTTGCAAGCAATAACCGATCGTATTCGGTCTTGGGCCAGAGCGGGGGTGCGTCAGAGACTTATGAGCGATCGTACCTCTCTGTCTGCTCGACAATGGCTAGTTGATCTGTGGATGGGTCAGTTATATGACCGTCAATTATGCTGCTGTCCGCGATGGCAGCCCGAAACGTACATTCGCTTGATCTGAGAACGGTATAGCGTCTTGGACTCAAGTGGTAGGTTGTGCGTATGATGAGCGGCGGCGAGATGGTGGTACGATAAGGGGAATGGCGAGTCAATGGCGGTTCCTCCTCTTTCCCACTGCAGGTTGTGTCCTGTCTCGCATCTCGTCTCTTTCTGCCTGCAGTTTGTATTTCTCTCCAAGCTCTTCATGACCGTATGCTCCTCAAAGGACATCGAGTGGATGCTTCGCGTGCCGGCATGGCATGTATTGGGTGGGTCGTAACGGTAGGAGTGTTATTCCGGTAGACGAGTCCCTCCTCTTGCCCACTGCAGGGTGTGACCTGTCTCGCATTTCTTCTCTTTTTGCCTGCAGTCTGTGTATACCTCCTTACTCTTTCTTTCGTGGTCCATCGATGTATCGTTTGATGGGCACTCGTCGGACGTGGTATGTGTTGCGGAATTATGCGTTTTGATAGATGCTTTGGAAGCGACCGTCTATCTACGAGACTTGCTCCACGCCCCGAGCCTCAGCCTCACCACAGCACACCTCTCTTCTTCTCGTGTGTTCTTCTCTTCCATTCATCATACCAGTAAAAGACTTTCTGCAGCACCATCATCATCATCAGCATCATCAACAATGTCAACTCCTGCCCAGCTCGCCCAACTGCGCGCACACTTGCGACCCCTGATGTACACACTCTCCTTCGCCTCGCTCGTCACCGTTATGGGCATCATACACTTCCTCTTCCTCCGCTTGGACCGTAGTAGGTTCTTGCTGCTCGGCATGTTCTCGTGCCTGGGCATGCTCTACGCCGCGGGCTTCTTCTACTTGCTCTGGCGAGACCTTCGCCTGCGTCCGTTCCATGCTAATCGTGGACGTGTGCGCCCTCGCCGTCCTCGTCCACTTGGCCCTGACATGCTGCTGGACGCTATTGATAAGCGATCTGTGTATGAGATGTTTGGGATTGGACTAATGAGATATAGAGCTTGGTCCCCCACCAGATCCTCGCCCAGGCAATATCCTTGCCTATCTTAAGGAGCCTCGTCTTGCTTGGCTAGACACCTTTTTGCTGTTCGTCATTGGGACGGTAGTGCTGATGCAGGCGCTGGCGCTGGCATCAACACCGACAGATCTCCAACTACCGCTCGGCTGGACCAAGCTAAAGCTCACACCAGAGCTCTCAGCAACTCGTTCAAGACTGTCACAAGCAATGCCATGAGCGTCGGGGCTAAGGGCTACGGCTACTCCGCACTGCCCAATAACAGCCCTCCAACGATGCAGTCGCTCACAGTGGAAGACGACGACACTCCCATCGAGATAAAGGAGTTGATCCCTCGCAGCGCTCATGACCTCGAAACCAACAGCAGTTTCACCGGAAAAGGTAGCGTCGAGACTGCCGCGGCAGGCTGCGAGGAAGAGGAAAGCTTTGCCCACAACAAGTGAGATCAGAGAAGAAGAGAGTCAGTACAGGATACAAGGATAGACAGACGTGTGCGACAGCCAAAGAGCTGCAAGTGTATCAGATACACTGTTCAGCATGTCATCTTTCACGATCAGCTACTCGCTCAGGTCACCAACCAGTCGCGGCGCTTCAAATTGACCACCAATCTGTTTGCCCACCTCGCCTCGAATGGAGTCCCTCGTCGAAGCAACATGACTTTTCGCTTCCTCCTGCCAAACGATCTCGCCAGAGCAAAAGACTGCGCAACCCAGATGCCATGCACGTCGATCCGCAACCACAAGACACTCACCAAGCACCCCGTCGCCATCCTACGCTAGACTATCTCGAATCAGACTTGATTTTGACGATCTCCAAATCTTGTCAAAAACAGTCAGACATCATACAACATAAGCAACCTTGGCTTTCTCGAGGAAGCCAACGCAATACTCTCTTCACTCAGTCGTCTGAGAAGAAAGCCAAAAGGCCACTGCGGTCTGGGCGTTCGTGTGGATCTCTTTGTGCTTTGCACACCGCTCTTACGTACCACGCCCAATTCCGCGATCATTTGCGCCTCTTGCTGCTTTGCGCACTGTGCTCATCCACTTTGCGCGCCTGCCACATCAGGAGATGGCCTCCGCTTTGCAGCATGGTTTGCGTTTACGCAACCATGTCCACCTCACACTGGTCACCAGCTCCGCCAAATTGGGCGCAGCTGCAATCTTCTTGTTGCATCTCCTGGCCGTCTTGTCGATCTCATGGAACGTGATTGCATCTCACTCCAGAACACCAAGTAGAGCGTTCTCGGCTAGGCTGACCGCATGTTGGACATGGGTCCTGCGAGTTTTTCTCGCACTGGTTGTTTCTCTACCTCACGCGCCTGCCACACAGCGGACGGCCATTGCTTCTCAGCATGGCGCGCGTCTACGCCGACGCAAACCAGCACATGACTCGTGCATGCTGGGACTACGATAGCGTTAACATCCTAAGAGTGTCCTGGAAGAAACCATGAAGTCGTTTGTAAGACCGTTAGGTCTTCCAAATCTTTCCCACAGGACCATGGGCTAATCTTACTCAGCAGACCGTGGGAAGCCTTTGAGCAGTATCGGCTCCCAGTACCGACAAGCCAGATTGAATTAGATAGAAGCCAAGAACACCGAGATCATGAACAACCTTCGACCATGGATCCCTACCTACATTAGAGGCATCCAAGTCGTCCCCATGCACGCTGCTGGCAATAAGGACAACGAGCGTCGCCCCACCACTGGCGCCAGCATTGGTGACAGCCTCCAGTACCAACTGCAGCAGTCTCCGCAGATTCATCACGCTCAGCAACAGTATGAGCCTGTTGTTCCGAATGGCCAGTATCGCGAGGATGAGCCATACCCCACCGACATCTATCCTTTCGTCGAGTCCGCCGAGCTGCTCAACGACTTCACCACAGACCGGGCATGCAGCAGCTCGAGTCCGATGCGCGCCAGCCCTACTTTCTTGACAGTGCTTCTGCTTCGACTTCAACTGCACGTACGACCATCTCGCCTCAGCAGCAACGTCGTGACATCTCTGTTCAGGAGATGTCACCTCTTTCTCATGATGTCACTACCACGCGTCCCGTCATACAGCCCAGTCATGCTGCCACCATTTTCCTCGAGATCACTGCAGGGCAGAAAGGTCGTCAACCGTCAAAACTGCGTCATTAAGGTCTCTAGGAGGACTCGCCAAAATAGCTTGAGGCTCAAGTATGTCTCGCTCACCCAGCTACCACCATCCAGCACTGACAGGAAGAAAGCCAGGTGGTCAGATTGACCGATACAAGCCTTTGCTCTCACCATGACGGAGCTAGAAACACCACCTTCTCGAGTGCGAGCAAGTGCGAGCAAGTGTGTGAAGACGGGAACGAACTTGTGTTCACTCCCGGTCAGAGCTTTGCGACTTTCCAGGGCAACAGCAGTGCTGCTTCTAGCACCTTCCGCACTCCTTCAAAGGCCAGTGTCTTGAAGCTGCTCAACATCGGTCCTACTCCTGATGGAGCATCGAACAAGGCTTCGTCCTTGTCACCAGTCAAGATCCTTGGCTCTGGCTTATCCTCTCCATCGCGTCAGCCTGTGCTTAGAGATGGTCCTCCTTTCAGCACCGAGGTTGTTCCCAATGTTACCGAGACTTGCTTCGTGCGTTTCGGTATGATTCCTGCCGAATGGTTTGAAGATGGCACTCTTGTCCTGGGTTTAAAACTGTATTCTTGCAGCAGGTGACGTCACTTACCACTTTTGCCTGCATGATCGCTTCGACGACATAAGTGCAGCATTCTCATTGCAGAAGGTGTTGAGGAGATCTTTGAAAGTGCTCTTTTTGTAGACACTTTTGGCTTCATCTACCTTCCCGGGGACTTCCGGCTGGATGGGAAACATGAAACAGGGAGTATATCTCGCTGAGCAGTGCGACTGCCGGAAAATAGAGCTTGACCCGCCCAAGTTCTTTTTCATGTGAAAAGTCTCATGAATCTTGACCAATGGCCACTCGCTCAAGAGCTCGTTTTCCACCGCTTACTTTCACTCAGTCACCAACCACGAGGAGTCACAAAAAGCGTCAATTGGTAGACTCGAGCAGTATAAAACCGTGCCCTGTTGATGGCAAGAGCAAAACCACGAGCGGAGTTGTCAGCCGGGTACCCATGAATGTTGCCCAGGCTTTCGTTACCGGGCACCCAATGCAAGACGACGCGGACATCGTTTGCTGCAACCATCGAAAGTCTCAAGGCCAAGACATACGCGACTCGGGTTCCAATCGAGTGTATAGCTTGTGTAAGCTTGACAGGCGACGTTGGGTATACAATCAATGTTTCGTGCGTTGCGACCGAGTTTCCATATCCCAAGGACGTTAATAAGAGACGACTTCCACGATTGTGAGCGTCGAAGTCGAGGCTTCAATTCTAAGCTCATCTGTAAATCAATTCTCGTGCGTTGCGACCGAGGGTTTATGGCCGGAAAATAGAGTCAAGGGAAACAACTTCAAACAATCAAAACCTTCGCAGATAAGGCTTCAGTTGATTACGGCTCTTCCAAGCTAACCTGCTAGTCATTTTTTGTGCGTTGCGACCAAGGTATCGCGGTCTGAGAAGAGTTGTGGGACGAACAACTGGAAACAATCAAGAATTGATTCTCAAACCCTGTCAGCAATCGTAGACTGCAATCAAGTTCTTGTGCGTTGCAACCAAAGTTTTGTGGCCCTGAGAATACCTGGCACAGACAAATCCACGGACAATCGTGAGTGTCGAAAACAAGGCTTTGGTGGGGTTTAGGATCTTTTTGAGCTTGTCCGTGAGTGCAGAGGATGATATGACACTCTCATACGTTGTGTCTAAGGTCTTATGTCTCGAGGATATTAGCGTGAGAAACAATTTTGTATCATCAAGACCTCTGGAAGCGAAGCTTCAGACCGCAAGTCCTCGATCTTTCTGCTTGTCAGCTTGACAGAGTATACCAATCTGTGCGCTTTCTTGAGGGCAAGCGCTTCCAGTGTTTCTGTTCTTGTGGTCCACGACAACCCGAGATGCTTTGAGCTACTAGCGCTCTTGGCCGCGATGCCTGAGTAGACTGGCAAGAGCACTCGAGCCTTGGAAGCACATATTCACAATGCTCCTTCCCGAATTCCAGGGCATCTTCGTATTTGCAAAGCAGAGATGCATCTTCAGGAGCTGTACAGATCCGAAGTACCGCGAGTATGTTGAAGTACCACGAATATGCCGAAGAGTCAAGGCGACGCAAGAATAGGGTATACTCTGAGGAGAAAAGATACTATCGAGTTAGTTTCGCCATACACCTGTATGCCGACGGACCTCGTCGTCATCTAGCAATGCCGTCGCCAAAACACTGGAATGGTCATCAAGGCCTGGACGCATCTTAAAACGTTCCGATTCGACCGCTTGATGGTTGATGAGTCCTCGTACACAGGGCCTCGCGAACTCGTGATGTGCTGCAACACCAAGGCGCAAAACCTTTGCGCTTTGTCAGCCACGTCAAGGACACATACAATGTCTCGAGAATGGCACGCTTCCTGGGCATCAGCTTGCCGATCTTTGAGCTTCTGTCGACCGCAGGTCTGGAACAATGGAGCGAGGACGCAACTAGCCTGGAAGTGGTGGCTCTTATTGATCAATCACGGCTGCTGCTTGGAGTTTGTCAGCAAAACAAACAGTCACCTCCACGGCTGTCGTCTACGCACTACCGCTTCCGATGATACCATGGGCCGCATACTTGACTTGCACGACAATTCGTACCTCCTCGGAGAACAGTTTGACACCCGCACTCTGCATTACGCTGCTGTAACTTTCTTCAGAGAGCCAGCCCTCTCCACTCATATCCCTTGGTTCATTTTGACCACCTTGAGAGTCCTTGGACCTGATGTGTACATCATAACTGCCTGATACCTCGTTGAGTTGACCTGCAAAGTCTGCATCGAGCAGATCGCGAGACTAGTCAAAAACGAGCAGTCTGTCAAGATGACCCAGCTTGCTGAGCTCACCGACGACGAGATGATGGTCAAGTGGTACCCCACTCTAGATCAGCGCGCCAGAGACATGTATAGACAACGTGTCTAACAGTCGAGGGAAGACCGTCTTGCTAAGGCTCAGGTCCAATCATGCTGGCGACGAGATGACGAGACGCGCCCTCATGAACGTAACCATGAATTCAATCGACCTCGAGAAGTTGCTCCACGATCCTTACGTCAATAATGTGGTTCAGACTGCCATGGACTAACCAACCACTGAAATCGTGACTCGTCTTGTTGACAACATCCGCCCGACTGTCCCACTCAATACTTGTGAAGAGCAGCAACACTCCACTCAAGGAGGTCATATGATTCCGCCGAGACACTGGTCTTGTTGGCTGAACTGAATAGAAGAAGTTGGTCGAGTGTCTTGTTTGTCTGAGTCATTGTTTCTCGGGACAGGCGGGAAACCAGTGGCGCACGGATTTGTGGGTCTGAGACAAGAGATAGTGGCAATGAGACGAAGAAGTAGACGCAGCGATATAGTTGCCCTCACAATATTTTGTCAAGTTTTCTTCCATCTGAGTATAAGGGTCTGAAGTCAATCGAATTCGAGAACGCGGCGAAAGGCATTGCTCAATAGATCTTGGAGATCATGCACCCGCTTTCCTTTGTTGAAGTCGACGTTTTCAGTTAAAAAAACATTTTTCCAGCGCTGTCCTGCTCTTACCATGGCTCTTCGTTCCTCGGTTCTTCGGTCTAGATGAATATGTAACTACATTTTGAGTCGCGTTACAAACAGGAGAAACATCTACGAAGGCAGTTTGGTATTTTGGGAGAGGCATAAAGTCCGAGTAATCGATAGCTTGATTTGTAGAAACTTTCAAGAAGTACTTGAGAGGGTCGAAAGCGGCGAGCTTCTGCTAACCTTGCATGGTATCTTCTTCGTCCTGGATGATCTGCTCGTCTTTTCCCTGCTCGATCGTCTCATCTTCGGCTTGGGTGTTCTTCTCTGCGATCCAGATTCGTTTTGATGTCCAGTCGACAATATTTTTCCCTTCCCAGCTCGTTTCCTTCTCATGTTCGACTCAACTCGTTCTCTCGCTTCGACTGTTGATAGGGCCTCTCTCAGGAATAACGATGATGATTGAGGTGTGTAAGTACTGGGAACAAGCATTACACAACTGGCGCTAACTTACCCAATAGCTCCTTGCTCTGAGATCGCATGCATCGAGTACCGCTCGTTTGCAAAGCGCGACCTCTGATCTGTCCTGATGACTTCAATTGTATTGAGACAACTTGTATCCGGAATATTCCATGTAGCTCTTCCACTGGCGAGCCACTTCTTCACAAACCACCTTCATGTTCTCCTCGCTACGCTCTGACCCGAATGATTCTGTTTGTCTGACCTGACTTCTTGCTTCTCCTCTCGGGTTCCGAACTTGTCCTTCTCAGGGTTGCGATGATAACTGACTCGAATGAATAAGAAAGACTGGGATGAAGTTGAAAGGAACAAGGCAGACTTACATTACTCCTGTGTCCTCATCTACTTCGCAATAACGATCTGCTTCTTGTCGTACGACTTCAGTGGTTTTCGGCTGGGTTCTGCTTGCGCTTGATAATCTATGCACATCCTTCTCGAGTGATTCCCGGCGAGTATACATACACGCTTGACACCAACATCATTGCCCTCGTTGTCTACGAGCTCAATTCCAGGAGACTCTGGCAAGAGCTCGGCTGGAGTATAGCGGATCTGGTCCCAATGCCGGCGGACGCGGCGGGAGTGGGGTCTCATGCCGACAACGATTGATTTCCCTTTAGCGGGACCAGCGTGACGATGATTTAGCCTCGATCTCGTACGTGTCGTTGTCAACGACGAGGACTTTGTCGTAGATTTTGCCGCGAATTTCAAGCGGAAGGTCGAGGAGACCAGTCTTGTTGGTGGTACTTGCATGCTAATCAGAGTGTGTTAATGCTTCGATGCCTAGAGACAGTATTGGTATCAAGTCAATTGGGTAGTACGCGAGGATTCCACTAAGCTCAGGCAAGGTAGGCTCCGCGGCGGTGGCCTTGTCCTCGTCTGTTGTCATATTGTTCATCATGGTGTCGAGATGCCTTCAAGACTCAGACGATTGATGTGTTAAGAGGTGGGAAGATGATTGTGGCTGTTGTTGCGCGTGAGAGGATGATGGAATCAAGCTTGACGCATCTGGCACCAGGTCATGCCGAGGCTCGACCGGAATCTCCACGGACCGGCGACTCGGCAGTACTGTGACTATTTGCGATCCTAGATCGATGTTGTTCAGCGTGGCCTGCAGGTTAGTCGTTCCTATTGTCAATCAATCCATGTCGCGGCAAGAGTCACTGTTGCACATTCTCCGTTACACTATGGATGTGCTTGAGACTGAAAATATTACGCCTTGAGCTGTCGAACTACTGTAGACATGATTCAAAGGTGCTTGACCTCTACCAATCATGCATAATGACTTCTTGGAACCGACAGCCCCTCTCGATCTGAATTCAATTTTCTTCTCCCTTTTGGCCGAAAGTTCTTCTCCTCTCCTCTTGACTTGACTTTCTTCTCATGTTCGATTCGAGTTGCTTCTTCTTTCCGGCATCTGTATTGCTCGCTTGAGCGATTTCGACGATGTCTGACTTGAATGAGTAAACTCAACTATCGTTATAGAGATGGAGCGATCTCACATTACTTCTTTGAACACTTCAGTCGATTGAACGCGATGTCGCATGAGACTTCTAATTCTTTTCGACGACTTCAAGAACGTCCGGCATGGTGCTGCTTGCGCATGTCAGTCTCTGTGTGGCCTCCCAGGTACTTGCGTTGCGAATAGGATACATACAAGCATGATGCGCTGATCACTGTTCCCAGCGTCGACAAATTCAAAATCTAGTAGCTTGGACAGTAGCTCGGTCATCGTATCGTAGACTTGGACGCAATGGTCACGAACGGCGCGTGAGAATGGCCTCTTTCCAACGACAACCACGATTCTGCTCGCCTTGCAGAGCACGTTAAAGTTTGCCATCATGAGATGCAGGACTTCATGCTTTTCGCAGAACAGGAAGTTGTCGAGTGCGTATGTGCTTGTGAACTTGAAGCTTCTGGCGGTAACATTGGCCTTGACTTCATTGGCGACTTGATGGTTGACGGTAAGAAGGGCGAAATGATCGGGCTTGATGTTGGTGACTCTGTGGGAGTTCTGTCTGTCCTTGATATCAGACCAGCTTGAGCAAGCGATATGAGCAAGCGATATGCGCGACCTCATATGTATCGTTGTCGACGGCTAGGGCATGGTTGTAGATCATGGCGCGAAGCTCAAGTGGTAGGTCGAGGAATTCGGTCTTCTGGCCGGTGTTGGATTTTTCAGCAGAGTTGCTGTTTGAAGCTATGCCTATAGACAGTGTTGGTATGAGCCTCGTGATGGTACGAGCTTTTAAACCTACTGGCTTGAGGCATTGCGGGCTAAGCGTTGACGACGATGCTGACACAGCATGTCTTCTTGTTGGTATGACTGGTAGACTCGGCTCCCTGGCCGGTACCTTATAGCTCGTTGGTGTTGCTGGTCGTTGTGACGGCTGCTGGTAGTGCTCGTCTGCGCTCGAGGCTCGGAGACGCGGTCGGGAACTGAGACGAGGCAGCAGGCTGAGCGATGTTGTGCTTGCTCTTGAGTCCGATCTTCTTCGTACGCGCCATTGCTTTCAGGTGTCTGGCAGACTCAAACAACCTAAGTGTTGATGGTTGTGATGGATGTTGTAATTGTTTTTACGCGCGAGGACGAGCGAGAGAAAGGTGAAAGCAAGCTTGACAGGCGGATCGAGCACCAGCTCATGCCGAGACTGGACGAAATATCCACGAGCGAGCAACTTGACAGTGAGTTCTTCCTTTCCCCAAGTCGTGGTGTACGTATCACGCATAGCCAGTAGCGTGCTTCGTGGTATGCTATTCCGAAGTCATGAAGCGTCGCAGGCACATTCCTGTTCGCATTCTCTAGATTTGTACCGGTCACTATCTCAGTTTCAATCATTAGAGTCTGACACAAAGCTTTGTTTGTGACTACGAAAAGGTTTTGTAACTATGAGCATGTTCATGTTCCTGTCTGCCTTGCACCTTCATGATGACCTGGTCGATCTGCCGCTCCATCCTACTCCGCTGCTCTCCTCCGACATGGTCATATTCCCGGCAACCACCCTATCCTGTAGCTCGAGACTGACCCCCAACGTGATTCGGTCATTGGGAACTTGGAGACTTTATTCGAACACAAAGATATGCCAGTGACCCCCCTGATAGCGTTTACGAGCCACCCCCATACATGAAGATTGCCTGTTATGCTGAGGCAAAGCACTGTGTACCGAGTCAGCGAGATATCATGACCTGGAAGGACGACCATGAAACCAACCAGACAGAAGTCACTCAGTCAGACTTTCCAGACCAGATCTCCTCAGCTTCTTGCAATGTCAACTTAGAACCTCCCTTCTCGTTCACGAAGGTGACTTCGATGGTCTCGCTGATGACTTGAAGAAGAGCACGTAGTCTGCGTACTGAGACGTCCCATTTCTTGACGTCAAGGAGTACCTTGGGAGCCGACATCAAGAGCGTCAAGCGAGACTCGTCAATGTTGTTGTCGCGATAGCATAGGAAGCCGCAGAAACATTGGATGGACTTGAAGCGGAAGGATGGAGGGACGACCATCTCGCGGATCTCGTTGCGGACCTGACGGCAGGTTTTCTCGAGGGCCATCAACTTTCTGGTGATGTTGTCCAGATTGAAGGGATTCTTGCGCAGCTTGGTGGTGGAGATCAAGCGCCATGAGCGTGACTCTTTGACGACATAGACGCATGATTCAGCCTTGTCGTAGGAGTCGCCGGTGTCGAAGGCGTAGTTGTAGATCTTGAGGCGGATCTCTAAGGGCAAGCAGAGAAGGGGACTTTGGGCATTACCGGCACCTATGTTGATCGTCAGTAAGGTCAACACGTTGCCTCTGATCGATTACATACCAGAACCGCGGGCCATGCTCGGTTAATTCTTACGAGTGGTGGAGCGGAGGTTGTATGCGTGGGCCATGATGAGAGGCGTGACAGGTTGAGTTTTGATGACAGTGCTGATGATTGTTGTAAATCGACTGACAAGACTGCGGAAGTTGACGCTGCAAACGAGATGTTTTGATAGTGTCGAAAACTCGGTGAACAAAACACGCTTTGGTGTGAGACTAGCTACCGGAGCGGAACTTTCGAGACAGCAGCGGAGTTTCACGACATGACGACTTCCTCGCTCATCATCTATCGTTTGAAAACAAAAACACACTGTGTCTATTGAATCGTGGGAAGCAGAAAAACAAAAAGTGATGTAAACATTTCGGTATGCTTCATGGTCAGGACGCCACGCGAATTGATTTTGTTTTGTCGACCAGACGCCCTCTTGATAATACGTCTCTTCCAAAACCCGTACTGCCTAGCCTTCTGCAATCATCAACGAGGCCTTTCCAGATCACATTGCTCCGTTATTCTATCTCTCAACTCATGCCCCCGTTCGATGGAAGGCTAGTCACTCAGCCCTCTCCATCATCCCCTATTGAGGCTTGATCGGACGTTGTACTTCCTCCAAGGTCAGTGACATGCCATAAACACCTGTATCATATAGTTGCAACTGATCCGTGGCTCCCACTTCGAAGGCTAGTGAGGTGTGTCTTCCAGATCATTTTGGCTTGAAGGAGCTTGCGACCGCCATTGCCGCGATGAGGGACAAGCTTTACAACCAATGGTTCCTTGAACAACTGGGCGAACATTATGAAGCCGTGTACAAAGAAACACTCCTCATTCACTACCACGACCACTCCAGCAGCCGACTTGAGGATGCTTACTTTGCGCTCATTGATCTCGCGATCGGAAAACCAGCCAACAGAAGAGAAAGAATAGAAGGCGCCGATAGATGCGAACTTGAAAGTAGGCTTGGGCAGGTAGACCTCGATCTCGTCGGCCACTTGACTGCATGTCTGTTTGAGTGCGACGGAGTTTCTGGTGCAGTTGACGAGTGTGCAGTCGTTCTCGCGACGTCCATTGAATGTGCCACGCAATTGGCGACGTTCTTTGATGACATATGTTTGCGATGCAGTATCTCCATCGTCACTAGTGGTGCTTAGGGCGTAACGATAGATGTCCAGACGGACCTCCAGGGGAAGGTTGAGGAAGGGGTTCTGAGCAATGTTATGGCTTGCGAACAAAGTGTACCATCATCCATCCGCAAATGCGAGGGTACAATGGTCCGCCTTTTGCAGTGATTGTCTCGACGATTCCGCAATCTCTGGCCGACAACAGCATGACCAGGCGATAGAGATTCACATTGCAAAACCTGCTTACACCGAATCCGATATGGTCTAGTGGCTAGGATTTCTCGCTCTCATACCGTTCGTAAGAACAACTAGGTCCGAGGAGGCCGGGGTTCAATTCCCCGTGTCGGAATCTTTTTCTTTTGCTTTTGCATCTACGCCTTGAGTTACAATTCTTTTGCTAGCTCACGGGCATAGAGCAGGGTGGAAAGGTGATGTGTTTATGTGTGGAGGACTTTCGTGGGAGAGGCTGCAGGATTTGCTTGCGATTGTTTTTGCAGTGAGGCTTGGCGGACAGGGTTGTACTTGAAGCAATGGTTTTCGAGAGTTGAAGGGTGGTTGGCGACGATATGATTGTGTTACAAGACATGTAGCATACTGGGAGGATGGATAACAAGATCAGTGATGCCTCCGCAGAGATAAGAGCATCATCGTAGGGGTTCAGGGAGAATTCTACCATTTCGTGAATTCGTGTTCCGAACACTGCAAGTCTGGCCGTTAGTCAAGTATGTTTCAGAAACAAAAAACACCTCATCGTTCGCAAGCTACTTCAACGTGCCATCATAGCACAGATGTCCATATCGGCATTGTGTACATAACTATACTAAACCATCCGTCATCCAAGAGGCCAGGGCAGAGCCACTCAGCAGAATGGCAGTCGTGGCTATTCCGGATCTCCAGACACTGAATTAGAAAGACACTAGTGATTGTACAAGGCCCAATAGGACGAAAAGCAAAGAGGTGCTTTGCAAGTCCTCCACTCTCTTCTAAGGTTAGTTAATGCTTAAAATGCAGAAGGCTAATCATGGGTACAGTGGAGACACATTCGGCGGTCAGATCTTCGCAAAGAAGCAGAGATAATTCTCAGAAGGAATGAAAAAGTGGTATCATTGTGCATATTTGCATGTTTCAAACAATCATGCAATCATGCCTTGAGCTTTTGAAAGCTCAAAAGACTGGCATCAAAACATTCCGACAGAGCATCTACTCGTCGTCATTAACGTCGATCTCCGTCTTCTTCCAGTGACGAGCGGGAATCTTGCGCTTGAACATGATGTCGATCTCACGGTAAGATCTGCCCTTCATCTCAGGAAGGAAGAAGTATGCAGTGATGAGACAGAGCAGGCCGGTGCCGCCCCAGACGTAACCGCACTTGCCACCGACTGTGAAGACTTGTTAGCTGTATGTTCGTGAGACCAAATTTGGAGAGAAAAAACTTACGGTTACCGCCGGTGGGGTTGAGCATGTAGGAGGCGAGGAAAATGCAAGGGATCTCGATGATGTAGTAGGTAGCGCGACCAATACCGGTGGTGAGAGGGCGGAGGCGAATGGCCGAGGTTTCACCAATGATGACCCAAGACGCAGGAGCGGGACCGAGGGTGAAGAGAACGGAAACAATAAGACCAAGCGAAGCTTGAGCGAGATTGGCGGTGGTCGAGATGCCGAACGAGGCAGCGATTCCGAGAGCAATGAGGAGGACAGTGTTGACAGCCGAACCCCACAGGTAGATGGAACGTCTGCCGAAGTAGGTGGTGAGGATCCAGGAAAGCATGACGAAGATCATCTGAAGGGCGGAGGTGATGAGACCGAGAGCGAAAGCTAGGTTCTCGCCGACGTGAGCTTGCTGGAAGAAGTAGACGGCCTGGTTTGCGATCAAGTTGCCGGTCAAGTTCTGAGCGGCGTAAACACCACAAACAATGAGGGTACGACGAAGATCGGTGCCCTTGAAGAGTTCGATATAGCTGGGCTTCTTTGCTGACTCCTCCATCTCAATAACACGACGCATCATGGCAACTTGGTCAGCAGAGTTGACGGCCGATCTGCGACCAAGACGCTCAACCGAATGTGCCGCCTGCTCGTACTTGCCCTTGCGGGTCAACCACCAAGGAGACTCGGGGGCGAACCAGATGAGAATGGCGAGAGGGGTGGGGAACAACCACTGGAGAGCGATTGGGATCTTGTATGCGTTCTCGTCGAGATGGGTGTTGTACACGTAAGTGACGGCACCGACAATGATACTGCCAATGGCCCAGAACATCTGCAGCATCTGAGTAGCGGGAGCTCTAAGTCTGAGAGGAACAATCTCAGAACAGTAGGCGGGAGCGTTGGCGATGAAGATTCCCCACGGGATGCCCTCGAGGATCTGAGCAGCAAAGATGACGGGAAGCGAGTTTGCGAAGTAGAAGATGAAGATGAAGGCATTCAGGAGCATGAGACCGACAAGGGTAGCGTAGCGGTAGCCAATGCGAGAGGTCAAGGGACCAGCGACGAAGACACCGATAAGAGCACCGAGTTGCCCGGAAACCTGAAGAGCAGACTGCCACTTGGTTTCGATGACACCGTATTGCTGTCCTTCGGCGGGCACACCGAATTTGAGCTTGAAAGCGGGAAGAGCGACGAAGTTACCGATGAGGAAGACATCATAAGATTCCATGATCTGGGATCATTAGTTAATGTACAAAAAGAGACATAGCGTATGAGATTGGTATCTTACAATTGTGCAAGAAAAGACAAAAGCCCAGAATGAAGCCATGGGGTATGCCTTGACGGCCTCCAGCACGGTCATGCTGTGCTCGGCATTCTCGGCCATGATGGCCTCAGCCCTGAGGGAGGCATCTGCCTTCTCATTCTCGTTATATTCGACACCGGGCTTCTCGAGCTCCTCGGTGTAACTCGGCTTGGACTCGTGGTCGCGATTCATGTTGATGTCGGAAGCTTCTCCTGAGAAGCTGGGGAGTTGGCTAGAGGGAAGAGTATCGGACTGGAAGAGAAGGGATGTTGCAGGTGGGTTTTGGATCTTATAACCAAGTGGAGATGCAAGATGGAGACATGTGGAGAGTTTCGGGGCGTGGGGTAGTGAGGTCCGGGGCTATTGTCGTCTGGGGAAAGAGCGCCCGTTACGCATCCAGCCGTGTCAGCCGATGCGATGGTTGCATCAAGAGATGTACCGAGTGTAGGGCCGGTTTACGCCGCCACCCGGTGGGAGACACGCCCTACCACTTACTGCAGTCGAATGAGTGCGGACGCCCGCGGCGAACATTCGCTTGTATCCTACGACCGGTACATTGTCTCGCTACACTATCGAACCGGGGATAGCGTTGGCGTATTGGCAGGAGGGATCATTAGCTTATCAAGACTCGACAAGCCTTGACCTCAGTTTCTTGAGACGCTTGATTAGGGTACAAGAATTATGATGCGTTGCAGTGGAGTGGAACCAAGACCGCTGGGAAGTCGAAACCGCGGAAGGATCAATACGACCAGCAAGACTTGCCTTCGTATTGCGCGATCTTGTCGACGGCATGACCAATGACACGCTACGAGGCTCCTGAAAGCAAGCCTTTCCACAGTCACTCGCCAGTCGAACAAGCAGCAAAAGATGGATGAAGGGCCTTGACAAGTGAGAAATGGGCACCCGAGAAAGACCGGGCGAGAAGACGAGGGGCATTCTGACGACGACTTTTGGCCCAGTAGGGTGAAATATTCTGACCATCAAATTTCGCCGCATTCCTCCGCCGCTCTGGTCGCTTGCTGCTCCTCCCGTCACAATCCGCCGGTTGTCATGCTCTCTGCTGCAGTGCTGCTCATTCTCTCGAAAGTCTTCGCCATTGACCAAATAGATTGCGATGTATGAGGAGCATCAAGATGCCTCCGCGGATATTGATGACCTGTACTGAAGATGTGAAAGGTACATGACTGCTTGGTACTGCGACAAAGTTGTGCAGGTTGTCTCTGGGAGGCTTCGTGATGTCTCCACCACATGGTCGGCCCTTCTCCACCGAAACACAGATTCAATCTGCCCTGGGGGTGCTCCGTGCGGGGAGTTGGACACGGTTCAGCTGCATGTTATTGTCATTGCGAAGGTGACTGAAGTCAACAGAAACTGGTCATGAAGCGATCGTTCCTTCCAGTGTTACATCTGAAATGCAAAATCGACACGAGATTGATCACCCTCGCGTGCATGTTTGGAGACCCAGTTTCTTTCGGAGCCCTACAAAATTAGCGAGACGACGTGTTGTTGCGCGAGCTCTGAACTCGAGTTGTCGCTCAAGATTGCTGTCGCTGCCATCATCTCTCTTCGACACATCTGTCGCCGCCTTGAGTCCGGCTTGGTGCCAACACGGCGGTAGCAGGGTGCGTACTCAGACTCACGTCCTGCGCTCACTTCCGTCCGCAAGGAGACCACATATCCAATGGACAGCAAAAACAGTCTCGGTAGTGATGTCCTTGTTCAAAGCCTCAGATCACTGATTTGACCGTTTTCCGGACACAAAGTCGTCCACTGCTTCCTGGAAAGAAAAGCACATGCAGTCGAGGTTTATCTGTCCCTGGGAGATGACTATGTCATTCTGGCGGCAACAGCATCATGAGCATCAATATATCGCCGAATCCTCCAGCCACACTTTTACACCATTACGCCGCTCTCCCAGATCACCAGTCTCTGTCACTCATTCTGTTATGGACGCCACGAACCACGATGGTGCCTTCACCGCATCTCTTCCTTACACGCCGCTAGCCAAGCTCGATCACCTTCTCTGCCGGTCTCAAAGTCGCCTGCAGAAACGACACCCCCGGCACAGCCTCTGCGAAAGCATAGCCTAGAGTAAACAAGTGAAAAAGAGCTAGCCAGTAGGTGAGAAACGGACGACAAAAGCATGAAGAAGGCAAGACTTTGCGAGTTTCCATCATCTCGAGAGAGGAATCACCGGATGCGAATGCTCGTAGACTTCCTGGGTCGTCACTCGGCGTCCAGCGACGTAAACTGCAGCAAGAAGCGTTCGCTTGACCGAGATAGTCTGTCAATAGGAGTAACGAGTATAACGCCAAAAGAAACTCGACCGAATATCCACCTACCACACTATTGTGATTAACAAATGTACTATCCCCCTCCAATCTCACGTTGCTGCCATTGGCACTGTGTCACAAAAAGAACACGCGAAAGATGTAAAAGTAGAATTCCGACACGGGGAATTGAACCCCGGCCTCCTCGGACCTAATCGTTCATTAAGAACAGTTTGAGAGCGAGAAATCCTAGCCACTAGACCATATCGGATAGCAATGAATCATGCTTCGATACGACTAATAATATATCACACTTTTGTAAGGTACGCCAGACGAAGAGTGACGAAGCACATGGCACATGGATCAAAACCCACTCGCTCTTGCATGTCGTGACTAATTGACATATCGAGAAGTTGCATTTGATGGCAGAACAAAGGCTTGGTATTCCCATTATCGCATCGTTGAGCTAAAGACGAAAGAAAATGCTAAAGAAGGTCATTGGCGGGTGGAATGCCATCTGGAAACCAAAGGGTAATTGAAAAAGAAAAGCTGCGGGCAAATGACCAAGGCGTCAACAGCGAAAATTGAGACCCAGAACCGATACCAACGAAGAAGAGGAAAGTTAAATCAGAAAGGGGATTTGCAAGCCTCGGCCGTGGTTAGATAAAGAGAACACGCCCGTCGAGAAGGGAAGTCGTGGGCAGACGACGCAAGCGTCAAGAGAAAGAAGCGAAACAAAGAAAGAACCCCTGCCACTGTTTGTAACGAGCACCAGAAGACTGCGTCTTCACCAGTTCATCTTTGTGTGATTTTTCTCATGCTGGGACCGAAAGTGGAGGATGGTAGACACGCACGTTACTCGCCAAGGACGATTGGTGAATTGCGCTTTGAGCCCTGATGGAAGCTGTGCCGGGAGGAGTGGAACTATGGAGATTCGCCGGGGTCCTTCGCCGAAAAAAGAGTGAGTGCTGGAAGAATGGAGTTCTGGCGAAAGACAGGAGCGTCGCGAGCAAAGAAGAGAAGATCTTGAGCGTGACAGAGAAAGGTATCGACCACACCACCTCGCAGAGCCACCGACCGAATCAAGGACTGATGTTGCTGATTGAAGGGTTACGAATGTTGACTGACGGTTGACGACTGATGAACGACGCCAGGAAAGTCAACTGTGGTATTCGTTGACCAAAGAAGAAGAAGTTGCAGAAAATGATGATCGAAGCTCTCAGAGTGGGAGCGCTGAGCCATTCCTCCTGCCGACGGGCAACAGAGGTGAACGTGTTGCCACAATGCTCGAGGACGATTAAGAGAGAGTAGAAATCAGTAACGGATCAGAGGACCTGGCAGGGTGAAGGTCATGTTGCCGTCTCGGCGACTAGTGCAAGTGCAAGTGATGTCTTCCTCGTTATGTTCGTAGGAGATCACAATGTCCCTAGAGGCGGAAGAGTAGAAATTGACCTGGACTTGCTTCAGACGAGGGGCGATCGCGAGCATCTTCGTGGCCAGCTGGCGCATCAAGGGGTGTCTGTTGTTCAGGGTGAGTCAAGGAGTTCTCGCATGTCATATATGCAAGAAACGTACGCGTGGGAAGATTCACAAGGCAAAGTAGGGTAATAGAGCATCAGGGACTCAAGGGCTGGGAAATGGGCTTTCAAGGGGATGATCTTGACCAAGGCTCCGAGCGACAATGTCTTCAAGCCTGGATGCTGTCTCGCTAAGCTCGCGATCCAGCGAGAAGGTACTCTGTGTTCGGTCTCAAGATGCAGATGCTCCAGAGGGCAGAGGCGGGATAGAGGGAGAAAGTCTGCGATGTTGCGGTGATGAAAATTGACAACAAGATCATGGTTGATACTCAACTTCTCCAGCCGAGTCAAATGCGTGAGGGGCTGGAACATTCCAGGTTGAACTGAAACACCGAAGTCGCGCAATGTGACATCTAGCACCAAGAGTTTGTCCATTGTACCGATGGCACGGAAGACACTGACTGCGGCGGATGTGAATGTCTCGCCGGGAAGCAAGTCCTGACTAACGTCAAGCTGGAGACTTTGGAGAGTTGTCAGCTTTGGCAACAATTCGCATGCTGCACTGGCAGGTGTCCACAAGCACAAGCGGCGTAGGTTAGCAAAAGCATCTGGCACTTGCAGGGCCCGTATAACGGTGGTATGATCCACGTGCACTGTCATGCCGAGCTCTCTCATGACTTTGCCAGAAGCAGCTACGACGAACAGTTCGGTCGAGGACAGGCTACCTCCGAACAAGGTCACGAGAGGCGGTATAGTCTGGATGAGACGCAAGAAGCTCAAGGGATCACCGCCCTGCACTTGGACCTGACTGCCGATCTTGAGGTGCTTCAGACCTCTGAGTAGGTTCAAGGCCGGTAAGAAGCCATCAGTCGTGCCATTGCGAACCTCCAAGCGGATGAGACTGGATTTGATGAAGCTGCTGATGTTGACGGGGTTGTTTACAGAGGCTGCAGAGAGGTGCTCGACGCTGAGCTCTTGGAGTCGAGGTGGTTGGATGCGGAGGTCTCTGGGCTGTATACCGGTGCGTTCGAAGTGCAAAGTTTGTTTCCGGATGCACATCAGGAACCGATCCTGTTGCTCAGCATTCATCGTAGGAAGTTTCGCGTAGCCACGAATGTTGCAGACCTGCCACAGGGCTTCCTCTGCTGGGTGAGCGAGCGACTTGCAGGTGATCATAACATTCAAGATGTCCCTCTGATTGGTGATGTTTTCGAAGATAGCTTGGATAATCTCGGTCGGCAGCGTGGTCAATCTGCAGCTGCAGTCTGATTTGGATGTTGTAAGCTCTGCCATGTCTTCCAAATACAAATTCGGACGGGCAGAGGAGAGCGGAGACTTCGTCATGGTTGCTGAGAAGAAGCTCCCGGAGAGGACAAGCGGCGGTGGGAGATGTTCGATGTACTGAACTTGTTCGAGTTGGAAGCGATACTGGATTCGGAAGGACTGCTTGTGGAGGCGTCTCCCTGAGACTGAGGATGCGACAATCCACTGCGGCTGTCTTCTGTGGATTGACTTTGCGGTTGTTGGAACACGTCGCGACTTTGATAGGAATGCGACGTCAAGTAGCGACAACGGTAATGTAATGGGAATGAAGATGTTGCGACAATGGTCGAAAAGCAACGCGTCAAAGATGATGTTGCTGAAGGGCGATGGCGTGATAGAGTGTTCGATTCCGCTCTCCCGAGCAGTGACGCTACGGGTGCTGACTCAAGGCGAGAAAGGTGACACGTCTTCCTGATGGTAAGATTGAGGGAATCAAAAAGTTGCTGAGGGTAGTGCTCAAGATGCGCTTGTTGTTTGTGTGTAAAAGTCTTGGATCGAGGGTCACGGAAAATTCGACCACGACAATCGATCCGAGGCGTACCTTAGGCATCTGGACATTACAAAACCGCTCGTTCGCTCTGGGTCACCTGTCGATGGTCACAGTCTGACTCCACTCGAGACAGACTAAGGAGCTTAGGGTGCATCAATGTCTGGTGATATCCGAGAATGCACATCTTGTCCGAAACCAAACACATAGCAAACCCAAAGGTGAACAGTCGAGCAAATGCTCGTAGAACAACGATCCACCAGGCACGATGGCGACAAAAACCCCTCTGTGGCAGTCACAAAAAGAGTCAATGCAGGTCCAGATAAGCAGAAGCCCGTAAACAGCAACTAAAGGGATCCACCGAAGGCCTGTGATATCCTTCAATCCTTAACCCACCAGCTCATGACTACACTCCTCAATATCCAAATTCCCAACCCAGAGGTTCACCAGCGACATATCGGTCTCTTTCAGAGCTCCACGTACAGTCTTGATATCTCGCGTTTTTTCCGTCGCCTTCACAATCAACACAGTATCATCTTCCCTCGATCCCTCATCCAGGATAGCAAAAAACTCCACATTGATGTCACTCCCTGTATGCTTTACGAACGCTTGAAGCAGTTCAAAGCACTCTTCTGCACTTCTGCCCTGAAAAGGCGCTGGTGAAGTAGTAACAGCCTCCATGGGGATGTTTGAGACTTTTGTGTATGTTTTTGAGAGGTCGGTGATTACGACCATGGCGAAATCGAGATCAAGACCTTCTTTCTGCTTGACATTGAGTTCTATGAACCGATCGAGGAACTTCAAGGGTTATTTAGTCGTCAACCGGACACCTTCACGCTTTATTGTGCACTCACCTTCGCATCGAATCGGGCTGCACAGCATACTGGAAGGACACTCATTTGAGAATGAGATGGTGTTCACCGGATGTTATAGCATGAGCATACTTCCGGGCAGCAATTTGCACGACAAGGAATATCATTGAGGGATATTCACATCTTTCCGAAGAACTGCGACTGCTGCCTGCAAATTCGCCACACCCGTTTGCCAAGTCTGCTTCCTTCGTACGTAGGATTCTGGTGCCTATATCGACCCCACCTGCCAAGAGACAAGTGTAGATGCTTACTGCAACATCATCATCGTATAGAAGGGTGAGAGTGCAATATTGGAACACTAGTTGACTCTTCGAATGAACACATCCAGCGATGGAACATGCAACCCTGGTTGAAAAATACACGGCTGCCCAGCAAGACTGGCTGGATCGTATGTCTACCCTCGACGCAACATCAACACAATGGGACATCGTTCTGACATTTCGCGATCTTCTACTTTCGCAAACTAATCCACTCGCCGCCGCAAAACGTATAGCAGAGCTGATACTCTCACATCCAAACGTTATGGAAGCCTACGACTACACGTTAGGCTGTTTCCTTGAAGCTGTCGAGTTCTTTCCTAGCAATAATATCTCATCACTCCTTGCCGCCTTTCTGGCTACCCTAGCTGGCTTGCCCGACGCGACGAATCAGAGGGAAGAGCCATTGGTAATTATATCATCAAAAACAACAACCATACAACCAGGCGACGCAATCATCGTCCACTGGGCAGGCAGAGAAGAAAAGCTCTGGCATCATCTTCCCCGGTTCTCACTTTGGTTGCGAGAAAGAATGAATGGACCAGAAGCTTATCTCAGCAGAGGCGACTCTCCTGAGACTGCGAAAGCGACATGGAAGAATATAAACACTTTTGTTGCGATACTGTTCCGAGACCACGGAACCAAGTTTCCAGAACTATTCGGTCCCCTGGTCACATATGCTTTCGCCACTCTTGCTGATGCTCTTGAGAGTTCACCCAGGTCAAGGCTTGGGAGGAACGTGCCACTGCACTTGCCAGCAGCATATCAGTGGATTCTACTGGCTGGGGTGGAAGTCTACAACGCTGTCAAGGAACGAGATAACGAAGAGTTTTGGTCGGCGAGAGCAGGACAACTTTGGACTCGAGAAGGCGTGAGAGACGAAGTTGACGAGAAACGGTGGTGCTTCTGGATGTACAGATTCGGAGAGTTGAAGGCAGATGCTCGATTGGATGCTGCCATGAATTGGGAGGCTGCACAAGCAGAACTGAGAATGGAAAATCTGGCGATCGGATGGAATTCTGAAAGTTGAGCTTTTGCAGTACGGAGACACGGCAGTGGAGAAATACGTAACGAAATATGCTCGTTACGGAGCTCTCGATTTGACTCGACTGTCTGTACGACCGTCAGACTGTGTATCGATCGCCTCGGGGCGACTCAGCCGTATACAATCTCTTGCGACGGCAGACTCCTTCGGCCACGCAAGTGCAGAGTCTCCATTGGATCTAGTAGTCTCATCTCTTGAGTAGTGAAGTTTCTCAATACCCTTGTTGCCGATTTCCTCTGTCGAATCGTGAAAGAGAGGATTTCTTGCTTCACCGCAAAGACTTCATTTGCAGAGCTCTGGCTTTCAATCATCGTAAAGACGTTACCTCGTGCAAAGAAGACTCGACAAAAAGAAAGATATTATCATATAGACAGACTGTCCTCATTACAGCCGTTCATACGGCGTAGTCGCCTTGGCACCCTCGGTCGACTCATTCATCGTATCCTGCCTACCCCTATACCCGACTCCCAACCTCCCCGCACTACTCCCAGTCTTCTTGACCGCGCCCTCGACCCTCGAACCACCGCCATTGATCCTCCTCTCATCTTCCTCTTTAACACTACTCCCATCGCTGCCTTCACTGAGACTCGTGCGGATCTCTACACTCTGCACCACTTCTCTGGTTTTCCAGGCATGGCCGAGTCCAGGTGATGGTAGGGGAGGTAACTCGTGCTCGTAACTTCCTCCAGCCGCAATGACAACATTCGTGGTCCCTTTATCCTGGCCTCCAGCTCGAAGTTCATCAAGCGTGACCAACGTCTGATCTTCCACATCCAATCTTTTACTCCTCTTGTTCGCCCCAGAGCGGCTGTACGTGTTGCCGAAAGGTTTTGAGCCTGTAGCAGTGGTGGAAGCAACGCCAAAGTGTGCGCGGAGGGAGGAGAGTAAAGGGCGTAAAGTGGCGATGTTGGCGGCTGTGGCGGTGATGCCGAGTTCGACTGTTGTCCAGATTGCGACGTCGGCGGTGTTGTACAAGAATTCGCCTTTGAAGTCTTTGAGGGTGTGGACGAAGGGGGTGCGGATGATTGTTGCTGTGCTGCCCCTGTGATGTCCATCTCCATTAGCATTTCCTCCTTTTCTGGTTGCGGTGGGTACTGGTGTAAACTTACAAGGCAGCAAAACCGAGAATGGAAACCACCAGAACTTTAGTCTGCTTCTTCATTTGCAACTTTCTTACAATAAAGAACGGTAAAAGTCCAAACGTCCAATCCGCAACTGAATTCAACACCGAAACAACATAGGTCAAAATCATAATGACATCGGGACTTATACATTTGCCATGATGGCTAGGATTGAGATCCCACCAAAAGGAGATGGGTCGACATTGAAAGGTAACCAGCAAACAGTAAGGAACGGCGAAAAGGACGTTGAGGATCATGATCCAGCGGATGATCCAGATGTGGATGCGATTGACAGCGATGCGGAGGAGGAAGAGACCGATGCTGATCTTGAGGGCGGCGGTAGAGAGTGTGTAGAAGATTTCGCAGAAGAACCAGTACTGGACGGGGAATGTTAATGGTTACATCATCGCTGACTGATGTGAAAACTGGTAGACTAACCATCAGGCCCATCTGTGCGGTGTCATCATCCAGAAGATATCTTTTCTTGCCGTTTCCGTGAGCGACACCGCATAATTGAGAGACCAGATATGTGAGGATAAATCCGAATGCTATCACCATAGCAGCATCATCCCAGCCAGCTTGACTTCGGAGAATCTTGGTTCTGATCTGATGTCAGTGCCGTGATCATAAAGGAACGGTAGGCCACAAAATCTTACCGGGTATAAACTCTCAGGCAAGTAGACAACGCTGTAGGAATTAAGAAAGCGATAGCTACGCCAAGAATTTGGCCGCTTCTATCATCTGTGCCCATGTCTTCTGTGGGTGTGGGTTTATCCTTGATATGTGCGTGCGCAACAGAATGAACGAGTATAGGAATACAAAATAGGAAATGTGGTCAAGTGGACATGGTATACGTAGTTGGAGAAAAAGGGGGGGAAAAGAAAAAGAAAGAGAGTAGAAAGAGAAACAAGGGATATGAATGGAAAGAGGCAAGACGAGGCCTACTATATGGAATGCCTAGATTCCTCTCCACGTGAGGGATAGGCTTCAGGCCCACACCATAGTAAGGCGAACATGGATCAACACTACTAGCTTCGAGAGGGGTCCAAGGAGGAAAAGTAAGCCGAGTCAAGCGGCCGAAACGAGCATTTTCGTGGGGATGATCCAAAAGGTCGATTCGTTAGCACTGGATCAGCAAGACTGAGTGACATATTCGGTGATGATTTTCGGACTCTCAGGCCTGTGCATCACCTGTGCTCCGCTACGCAATCTACTCGTACAAGCGACGGCCCATGTTGGCGACTGTCAATTAGTGTCAAGCAAGGGAGCTGTAGATTGATCTTGTCTTCGTCGGTGACACTCTTGCCACGCGACTGACGAAAATAGAAAGCTGTTGGAATGATGTAAGACCGAAAGAAGTCGACACGTGAAACAAAATCCCGAATACCCAGTACTGGAGACACAGTGCGATGCAGGGACAAGGCTTGGAAGGAAGAATGATCGGCAACGTGGGCATGGCCAATGCATGGAAAGGCAATCTATCATACTGTAAACCTTGAACACGACGACTCAAGCGATGCGCGCCTTAGATAGGGAGTTGATGAATCGCCGTCTTCGAATCGAGTGTCAAGATAGCCGCGGAGTCATTCATTGGTACCAGAAAATAACACTGACTCGAGTCGGGAGGCAAACAGCGGGTAGTATTTGAGAACTAGTTGAAAGCTGAATAGACTGGTCAAGAGAGTCATGTTAGAAGAAAAGAAAGGCTGTCGAATTTTGATGACTCGGCGTGACTGGTGTCAGTGTCGGGACCGTGCACCAGCTCAAGCATTCGGGCAAAAATCCTGAAACCGCCGCAGCCGAAACCTTCTCCAAGTGCCTGTCGATTACAGCGGCAGGATTCGACTGTCTGCCTCTACTGAGCTCTGTGAGGACACCGCCTCTGCCCAATTGGTGAGAAGTCTCTAGAGAATTTCGCATGAAGCCTGCCAAGAACTCGGCCGAGTCGAGACAGGAGAAAAGAGGCTCGGCCAAGAAGACCTAAAGCAGACAGCAATGACTAGCTATACAGGATAGCAGACGATCGTCCCCCTATCGCAGTGCTATTGGTCTCTGTTGACACAGCCTCTGTCGCTTACAATCTTGAGCAGATCTGATCAAGCCCGTCGTCGATTGATCTTCTAATTCGAGCACAGCAAGTTGGACTTGAGGTCAAGGTGCGTCGGACATGGCAGGGAAGCTGAGATTTTCGTTCGTCAATCGCGGTTGAGTCGGATGGCTTGTGGATGATTGTTGATGGATTATCGATGCATGATCGATGACAAAGAAACAGATGTCAGACGCGGGGCCGAATTTGCGCCCGAGGACGAAGCTTCCTCTTTGAATGCTCCCACTCGTCGAAGGTGCGTATAATGCATTCCTCTACTCAGGCACCTTCACACCCGTAACCTCCTCAAGTATCTTCAACAACTTCTCCTGCCTCTCCACATCTTCAGCCTCTTCTCTATACGCCCTCTCCTTCATCTGATAGAAATGTCCGACGTCCTTCTTCCCAGCTTCACTCTGCCCGGTACACACCATCGCAAACGTCTCGACCGCAGCATCCAAATCATCCATCGCATTCGGCCCTCCCATCTTCGTCTTCACCCACCCCGGATCCACCGAAGCCGTAGGGATGCCAAACTTGCGATTGAACGCGAACCCAAACATGATATTGTGTAATTTTGAATCCGCATATCCTTGTGCTCCGTTTCCCCATTGTGCCTCTCCTCGTTGTTGCCAAGTGATGTCGGTGAGTGCAGCATTGCCATTCTGATGCAAACCACTGGAGACGTAAATCAAGCGGGAAGGCTTGTCCATGAGACAGGAAAGGATGTAAGGCGCCACTGTGTTCACTGCTACCAAAGCAGGTAGACCGTCTTCGGTTGCGCGGAAGGGACCGAGGTAGAGTCCTGCGTTGTGCATTACGGCATCGTAAGGGCCGTGTTTGTTTGCTTCTGCTGCGAAAGCTTTGATGCCGGCGATGGTGCTGAGGTCGCCGGTGAGGCAGTTGTGGGCCGAGGGGCAGGCGGAGAGGGCGTCCGAGGCGCGCGAGGCGTTGCGGGCGTGGAGTGTGACTTGGTGGGAGTTTTTGGCGAGGAGTTTTGCGGTCAGGAGGCCGAGGCCATCGCTGGAGCCTGTGATGAGGATACGCATCTTGGTCGTGTTGCAGAGTGGTAGAGATTGAAATGAAGGAGAGGTGAGGTGAAGTAGAGTTGGGGTTTGTATGTCCATCGAGGTGTTATGAGTGCGTCATCTGTGTGACTTCAGGCTAAAGTGTTGAGAATACTCGAGTACAATGACACTTTGATGCCAACTTGATGCTCTGACCTTGCGCTTGTCACACGACAGAAAACGATGCTGATTATAGAACTTATATATGGTGCTGTCGATCGAAGCAAGGTTGGTAGTTGGACAGACGACGAAGCGTCCCCGGGCGCAATCTCGACAGCGTCGCGACGTCGAATAGATGTCTTTCTTTTCGACTGTCGGCCTGTATCATCTCGTCGTGCCACGATCGTGAAGCCGTCGTCACATTGGTAAGAGAAATATGAGGAGTTGTAGTAAGTACTTTTGGTATCATTTTTCGAGCAAGAAAAAACTATCTAAGGCTTCTCAAGGTCGAGCCAACTATCATATTCACACTCCAGTCTCCCGATAGGCGATTCTTCGTCCCAAGCTTCTTCACGAAGACTCTCTGGCATACAGCGAGTATTGAGGCGATCAACCTCTCTTCTCAACATCGATGTGGACCTCAGTCTCGGTGACCTCACCATGTTTGGTCATGCCCATCTCGTTGGCAAAAGTGGTAGTGGGTCTCCAACCAGCAGAGTTGCGGGGAGTAACCTCCTCAAGCATCTTGTCAACCTGCTCAAGCGACAAACCCTTGGTCTCAGGCACGAGGAAGTAGGCGTAGATGCAAGCGCAGGTGCACAGAGTACCCCAGACGAAGAAGACCTTGGGGCCGAGGTTGCCCTGACCCTTGGCCTTACCAACCATGTAGGGAGTAATGGCGGCAATGATTGTGTTCCACAGCCAATTGCTGGCAGTAGACAGACCGACACCGCGGGAACGAATGGGCAGGGGGAAGATCTCACCGATTAAGACCCAAGCGCCAGGACCCCAGGTTGAGGCGAAGAAGGAGATGGCGAGACAAATGAAGGCAATCTGGGCTGAGGTGGCGGCGTGGTTGTCGATAGAAATGGCGGTGCCGAGAATGGCAGTCAAGAACTGACAGGTGAGCATGCCAAGGGCACCCCAGATGAGCAGGGGACGACGACCGAAGCGTTCGATGGTCCAGAATGAGATGGGAGTGGAAAGAACGTTGACGAGGGTGGTGATGAGCCCGATCAGGAAGGGGTTGGAGATGGTGCCCTGTTGCTGTCAGTCACTGCTGTCAAGATGCAAGAATACAAGACTTACGAGCTGCTGGAAGAAGGTGGTACCGAAGAAGAAAATGAAATTGACACCGGTCCACTGCTGCATCATCTGCAGAGAAGTTCCCAGGATGGTGCGACGGAGGTTGCTGTTGGCCTTCCAGATCGATCCCTTGAAGCAGTTGGCCCACGATGAGAAGTAGCTGCCCTGAGGAACAACAGACAATTCGTACTCGTGGTTGGCGATGATCTCAGCGAGTTCCTCGGTGACAAACTGCGAGTCGATGGGCTGACCACGCACGGATGCAAGGGCCTTGGCTGCCTTCTCGTGCTCGCCTTTCTTGACAAAGTAACGAGGCGACTCGGGCAGGAAAGCAATGCCACCACCAAGGATGAGGGCCCACAGGAGCTGAACGGCCACTGGAATACGGTACGATCCACTGTCCATGCGGTTCTGAGTGGCGTAGACGACGACCGAAGCGAGGAGGATACCGATGGTGATGCAGAATTGGTAGCAGGCGATGAGGGCGCCACGAACCTTTCTGGGGCAGATTTCGGACATGTACAGGATGACAACTGCTGACTCGAAGCCAACACCCAGTCCAGCAACAAAACGACCGGCGGCCATGAGGGGGATAGTGGTCGAGATGACCTCCATGATGACTCCGGCCATGAAGATCAAGCAACCGAGCATGATGGTGGTGCGACGACCGAAGAAATCGGCAAAGTCACCAGCAATCAGGGCGCCTGTCGACTATCAGAACGAGCCTCGAGTGTAAGAGGCTAGGAGGTAACGTACCAAAGAAGGTTCCAGCAGACAGGATAGAAGTGACGAGCGCCTTGTCGCTAGCACCGACAACAAAATCTTCGGCGGGAGTATCGTAAGGAAGACCAGTAAAGGTGTGGATGGCATACTTCATGCCCATGACACCACTGATCCAACCGACATCGTAACCAAAGTAGATACCGCCGAACGATGCAAAGGCACACATGAGGTAAGCCTTGAGGGTGACGGGGGCTTCGATGCGGTCGACATCAGCCGTACCGCGGATGGAGTTAGGAGCCATTCTAGATGTGATGATCGTGTAACGAGAGTGGATGATGGAGCGAAGAAGGAAGAAAGAGGAAGAACAAGATATCTTATATGGTATTCAGGTGTCAGTGCGCGTATTGTTTCTTGCAGAGGCAGGCACGGTGGACTTGGAGAAGGTGCAAACAAGGTTCGACCATGAACTGGTATTGCTCTTCCCCTTCTCGACCATGATGGGGTCCCCGCGCTGCCCGCCATGAGACAGAGACATGGTTGTCGTCTGTTCTTTCTGTTCTCATTGAACTCAATTTGGAAAAGACTTTGCAAGATCTACTTCCAGAACTTCTTCCACGTGCAGCCGCTGTCAGTCTGTTTTCGTCACTGATCTGCTCTACCTGTACTTTTTGCTGCCCACGATGTCAGAGGACTGCACTTCGACAAGATACCTCACAGAGCAGTCACATTAATGCACAATCAGCATGTTCCCCCAGTATCAGAATGCCATCCCGAGATCAAATTGAGGAGACCCGGCCGAGTCTGAGAACAAGCGCCAGGGCGTGCTCTTACCTCTCGCTTGTAAGCTCTTTGCAGAACTCAAGCTCGAAGCCTTGTTGTTGCAGCCAAGCAAAGGCGTCAACGACTGATCTTTAGCGCATACCATCGACCCATGCTCTTCGCTGCCAGTGACCTCTCCTCATCTCCCCAGAGTTTGAAGAGATTGCCTCCAAGCCTGGAGATAGCCGTGTCAGACCGTTGTGAAGATGGAGAATGCGAGACAGGGAGATAAGAAAGGGTTGGAGATTCCAAAAAAGGCATCCAGCTTCGGCCCCAGACGTTCGCACTTCGACCAGCCGTTTCCTGGGGAAATTGATCCAGAAGAAGTTTATCTGCAAATTCTTCATCAACCTTCTCAGCACGAGACAGCTATTTGCGGACGTTCGATCTCGTGTTTCTCAAATATCTGACTTGGCAAACAGGAAATATCCTTCTCTTGCGTGCGAAAGCTTGTGAGGCGGTTGGCACCTCGGCTGAAAGGTGGTTGTGGATGTGAGGCATTCGGCCCTTCTTCAACTCTTCGCGGGGTCGAGAACTGGGGGAAACGCCTGCACGAACGCCTGCAAAAACGCCTTCGGCCTCAAGGAGAAGGTCATACGGCCCGACGAGACAAATCAGCGGGCCGATAGGACACAAGGAAGTGCATGTTATCAGCTTCCTATTCTGTCTCTCGCTGGCCGCAAGGCGTCGCAGCGTCTGCTCCGCACATACATACATACCATTCGAAGCAATGATCAAGCCGTCAAAAGACTTTCGAAGTCTTCAGGCTTGGTACTCAGCGAACGCGGCGATTGAGGCGACTGCGGTCTCCGGATTGACTTTGACATTTGGCGTGCGGAGGTCTGATATTGATCGAGGTGGACTGCGAAGCCTTGATAAGACCGTTCGAAATGTTGCGAAGGAGTCTCTGTTACCATTACCCCCCGACACGCCACGAGTCCTTGCAGAGCCATGTTCGTCATGCTTGCTGCATAGTATTTGATATATCGGGATGGATAAGTCGATCCCCTGGCGACCAACAAATCGTGACCGTGCTTGTGAATCTTGGCAAGAACATGCCATGTCTTTTGTCCTTCTCCTGGCGGAAGATGATGATGAATGCTATGCAACTCCTTGATTCCCAGATATCAACGCACTAGATGGAAGACACTTTGTCAACAAGTCAGGTTGAAATGTTGCGATTGCCAGCTCGCTTGTTGCTTCGGAGATTGGACCAGACAAGCCGCGCCCGAGAAACGCTCCATATGATTGCATGTCGTGAGGAAGATTTGCTGCCATAACACGACTGACGACGACCCTTGAGCGGACTGGACTTATAAATCAGCTCAACATATGTGTCAGAGGCTAAGTATCCAAGAAATACAATTGATAGAAGCTCTACAAGGACGACTGGCTATGCGATATTAGTTGTTAGTGGCAATCAGGGTCTTACCGTCCGCATGACCATCTTCCTTACCCATCTGATCTGGATATATGATTCGAAAATGAGCATATCTGCAGCATATCCGATATGGTCTAGTGGCTAGGATTTCTCGCTCTCAAACTGTTCTTAATGAACGATCAGGTCCGAGGAGGCCGGGGTTCAATTCCCCGTGTCGGAATTTTTACTTTTTGCTGTTTTGGCCCGATATCTTGTGTCCCAATGCTCCTTCAGTGAAGAGCAACGGTTTCGAATGTCTTTTCGTGTCTTATACTTCTTTCGCGCTCTGACAGTGTGGGCTGCGTGATCGTTCACAGGAGTCTGAATATCTTGTTCCCAACTGAGTCGTTGTCAAGACCAACTCTCCAAGATACTGCGGGCTTCGCAAACATGCATCCCCGATCAATCGCTTGCAGGATCACATCACCAACATACCCCCACGTCTATTTATAATGTATCACTCGCTTGATCATGACAACCACGGTGCTCGATATGCTGGTCAGTCTGGCACATTGCGTCCGTGTGCACAGCTCATGGACCGACCCCGCTCTGGACATACTATATCGTGGCGACCCCATGCCGACGATAAACAAAGAAACCCTCAGCCTCAAACTAGGTCGCAATACCAGGACGACCAGCGCGATCGCGAAAGCGCCTCTTGCTCGTCGACAGGCATTCGCAGCACGGGCTGCCTTACTTGATTTGAGCATGTTCAATCACTGGCCTTTGTGCTGCAGGATGTCTCATGAATTCCGATCCCCGAAATTGAAAAGTCTGGTCATCGATAGCGAGGGTGATTTGGGGCAGTACCTCACGGAGGAAAAAGAAAAAAAAAGACTCTAATTGGACTTGGCTTTCGTCTAACTTGGAGCATTTGATTGTATGCGATTGGGCTATGTACGAACGACCCTTCTACCATGACGTAGCTACGGGTGCTTGATTTCTAAAGAGATGACGATGGGGTAGAGCCAATCGTCCCGGCGAGAGTTTATGTTGTCTTGGGTTCTCTGTCTCGACTCAACACTTTACGGCTCAGCTGTGCATTCAAATCTTGCTATGTTTCCGGAAGCAGCTACCCTTGCATTGGTCCCGTCCAGATGACAGCAACAGGTCTAGTTCCTATGACTATCAAACTAGATCCAGATGAAGTAAAGGACCAAGAATTGCACAGGCCCGGCAATTGGTTCACGGAATCAGATGCAGCGGAGATGTTCCCTGGACTGACGAATCTAGAGGAGTTATCCATCGATGCAGGTTGCCAATGGTTTCCAGACCACCTATTGCAAACAATCTCGGTTTTCTGTCTTAACCTGAGAATAATTGAACTCATAGACAAGACTTCTGTGCGGCAATCTTTAGGGCCGAAAACCCCTCTGTTTGGAAATCTGAGGGAGATGAGGGTTGAGCTTGTCAAGTCTGCAGGGATGTCCGCTCACCGAGTGGTGGAAATTCTGAGTGCGGTCGCGCCGAAGCTTCAGAAGTCGGTCAATCTATGCGATGGATATGGAGAGGGCGGCTTCGAAATCGATGTTTCGACTGCCTTTGAACAGTCTCGCAAGTCGAGAAGGATGTCCGAAGACAGAGCTCTGTAGCTAAATCACAGAACGAGAGGGGTTTGTGCTCGCGTGCTCTTTTTTGGTCTTTCGGATTCGACGTTTAGCAGGGTGTAGCGGTCAGTCTTCCTGCTATCCGCGCACCATCAGCCGGCTCACCTCAACTTCTGGTTCGTCGTAGTCGTCATTGTCGCTGCGCATCTTGTATACACGAGGATGCATGTCGCTGCATGCACAGCTGGATGTAGGAGGTTATTCAGTCGCGTTGAACTCGGCAGTTGCGCGCGCAATCTAGACTCCTCAAGGTTAGGCTTATATCAACGAGCCTTGCGTGCCCGCTCGGAAGATCAGTAAAAAGGGGAAGAAACCATCAACACTGTGATCGCTTATTCAAACGTATAAGATCTTAAATACCCATCTCCATTCAAACAAATCAACATTTGAAGCTTCTCAAGCCAATGAAACCCCTGTCCAAATCGTTTCGTCGTCAACCCCTGCGGTCTTTGCACCCTCCACCTGACATTAGCATCTCTGTCCCAGACTTCAATCGTGCCGTCCCCGCACATGACGATCAGACGTTTTCCATCTGCACTCCAAGAGATCTGGCTGAAGCCTGCGTAGGTCTTTAGCATGCGACCCTCGACATCGATGGAGAAGGAATGCATGGTGTTGTCCGAAAAGGGATCCCAGAAGTATATATCTGTGTCTTGGGTTATTGCAATGTCGTTCCTTGATGACCAAGCGATGGAGCTGTGTCTGGAGGATGGGTCGCCGTGGTCGAAACTCGCGACTTGTTTGCCTGTCTCGACGGAGATCACAACAGTCACCAGAAGACTTGCAGCAACTCCAGTTTCCGTAGCTATTCGCTTGTCCTTTCCGCAGATGGCTATGTGCTGTGAGTCTGGCGACCAGGCTCCTGATGAGCATTGGCCATCCATCAAGTCAACCTTGTGTCTGCAGTCGCCTGTCGTGCTGTCAAAGATCCTGCAAGTACCTTCATGAGACGCAGAAGCAATATAACGGCCATCAGGACTGAAGCTAGTCCATACGATATATCCTCCATGACCAGCCAAAACAAACTTTGTACTCTTCAAAGCATAGTCGTATACCACAATCTCCGGAAGCTCTGCAAGTGGACGTCCTCCGCGTTGAAGACCGTGATTGTTAGTTACGTATAGAAAGTGTTTTCCTCTTGAGCTGGAGTCTCGCGAACCACATAATTTGCCGTCGACGTGAGGGACGGATGCGAATAGCAGACTGCCCTGTAGATCCTGTAGAGCTTTGGTGTAGTTTTCACGCAGCGTGTGCAGTAAAGGCTGGATCACTGAATCCATGGGTCCGTGGGTACGAGTGATCTGAGAAACGATGGGTGCAAGAGATTCGTCCACAAGACTTGGTGCATCCATGAGATTTGCCCGGTCGATCGACATGCTCCCATCAGAATTTAGTTCTAGGAAGTTCAATTTGTCGTTAAAGCCCCCTCGATCCGAGGTCGCCACAATGACAAGATATCCTCCACCTTCACGACTCAAATCATGGAATCTCATCCTCGGAGACGAGTTCTCCGGACACCAAAACTGAGCTCGTCGTTCCTGGGTCGCAATGTCGTATATACTGACATTCAACCCGCCACAAACGGCAACGAGTTTCGCGTCGCAACTGACGGCGTAGTGGTGATTTGTGTGGTCATGGCTAGAATATGCGATCCCGATTGCGCTGTCTTCGTCACCCCAGAACCGATGAGCTGGCTTGGATCCTTGTGCCCATGATGCTGGAGTGCCGTTGACGTTGAACTGTTTTCGAACGCTGTAGACAAAGTCCGCGAGGAACTCTTGTCTGCTCATTGAAGGCATGTTGCCCAATGATAACAGATTGTTGGCTTGATTGAATGCAGAAGTCCTTGGGAGAGTCGTTTTCGTAGTCCGCACGTCCATTGTGACGTCATAGTGACACTATAAAAACGATCTTCCATCTCTAATAGAAGCTTCGAAACACATTATTCGCTTCATATTTATGGTTCCTGGCAGGCAACCCATGACGTAGCATCGTGTGCACAGCTCATTTTGGTGGCTCTACGGTCAGAAGCATGGTCTGTGTAAGGCATGCAAGAAAAGCTGGGAGATGTCAGATCTGCGTTAGTACTAGTGGTGGCAGTGGTGGTCTTTATGATGCTATGAAAAAATCAATCGAGAAGCACTCAGAGGGACAGGAGACAGGATATAGAGCAAAACAGATAGAATGCACGTGCTGATTTTCCGGTTTACGAAGGCATTCTGAGTCTAGGGACATCAGGTAAGCAGGAACAGTTTATAGCCAGCGGAACGACTCGTTTCCATCCTTAGACATTGTCCATCCTTTTTGCCTTCTCCAGTTTCATCGTTCAAAACATTCTCTAATCATGCGCTCCGTGCCATTCTCTGCCTTCTCTGCTCAATCTCCTCCTTGCCATCATCCATCAGATAGAGATGCAACTTCTCAAGCCTTGGACAATGCCGCAGAACAATGTCGATATGAGTAGGAACCACCGCAATCTCATCCATCAAACTCATCGTGGGTTTCGTTTCCGTGCTGGGACTCAACCACTCGGTCTCATGCTCGGTACCCCCAGATTTATCCATGTACTTCCCTGAAGTGGGAATGAAAGACTCCAACTGCGGAAAGTTGGGTGCTTCCTGGGCTCCCCTGGCTGTTATAGGGATAGAGAGCGAGAGATGGCAGGACTCGAGTCCAGGACAATTCGTTGCTAGTGATGTGAGCGATGGTAGCGAAAAGTTATAAGGCATGTCTAGCTCGAAGTGTTGGAGAAGAGGTAGCCCAGATGTCATGGCTTCAATATCATCATCCGTGAATGGGCCATCGTGAATCTCTTCCCGGCCAAACTGGGTATCACAGCCGATCTCTACAATGACGAGACTACCGAGGTTATGCAGTCTGCCCAAGAGCGAGCTTGTCCTCGTGTGGAGGTCAGCATGCAACCACGGATTCCATGTGCAAGAATTCTCGATCATATTTGCAAAGCATTGTGGCCTGCAAAGATCGACGCAAGCCAGGGATACAAAGGGGGCATTATGCCAGAGGACTTTTCTGGCAAAGTGCGCCCAGGTGGTGTTGACGAGATGTGCCGAGTAGAGTGCTGCTCGATCGAACTCGAGCTGCTCGATGATCACCTCGACAAGTTCGGGCGACGAAAAGACTTTTTTCGGTAGCCGACATGTGTTCACGATATCAGATGCCAGATGAGGTCGAGGATGGGAAACAAGGGATGTGAAGCAGGATAGCGATTAGGCGCCCAGAGTTTGGCGAGGCGAGGGGTTTGGAGGGTCAAGACTGGGAATGCTGGATGTGGGGCATGTAACCGCCCATGATGAGTTGAGTCAAGTTGTTGACGGTTTGTTCGAGCGAGGCGATGCGGTCTTGTACTTGTATCGAGCTTTCAAGAGCCTCGACACGGTGATTGAGATCGCTGTTGATGCGGTGTTGCTCAACGGCAGCTTGATAGCCAGCCTGGTAGGCAGCTCGAGTGGCATCGGGATTTGGCTGTTGCATGGGCATTCCTAGTGGTTGCATGGGGTGCTGGTGAGTGTGAGCCAGAGTTTGCTGGGCTTGTGAATGCTGCATCTGGGCGTGGTGAACATTCAGAGGTGGGTTAGGAATGACTTGTGCGTTCGCAGTAGGCACGGGCGGCATGGGCGAGTTGTCAGGAGTGGCTTCAGGCGTCAGTCTGGAGGAGGCACCAATCTTCTGGGCAAACGTCTTTGCAAAATTGCCAATGTCTTGACGAGTGACGAGGGCGTCTGGCCAGTGCTGGCGGACAAGCTGCAGCGTTTCCGACCTCGACAGCCCTTGACGCAGTTGAGTAGCCATGAAGACATCCATCTCGTGTGTGCGAGTGCGACGGCGGACGGCCGGGAACGACTCTGCATTGTCCGGGCCGTGGTTGTGGCCGTTGCGCCCGCAGTGTCTGATCTGCCACTCGCCCTGAGGCACCTGAGGCTCGACGGCGACGAGGACGATGCGCATGCGACAGCCAATCCTCACCGAGCCTCGAGCAGCGCGTTGTCGGCGGTCCGGAGTCAGCTTGCGTGTATTTGCAGGCTTGCCATGACGCTTGCACTCCCAGAGGAACTTGTATGTGACGCCTTGGGGGTTGCGGCCTTGCTTGCCTTTGTTGATGCGGACGAGGTCGAAGCCGCTGTCGCGCGACCATGCGTTGCCGAATTCTATCGCTGCCTCGAACGAGGGGAAGCGTCGCTCTGGTGGAGCAGCTTCACAGATGACCTTGTACGTTGATGGGGCAGCGTCGTTGTCGCCGTCGCCGTCATTGTCCCCATCGTTGTCGTTGTCGTTGGTGTCGGTCGCATCGCCTTCGTGGTCGGCAGCGTCGATAGGCAAGGCTTCAGCAGCCGAGTCGGTCAGGGCCGAGAGGTCGGCCATGGTAGGGGTTTCTGGTATGGAGAGGCTTGTCGAGATGGGTAGGGAGACCTCGCAGTTGATGGACTTTGTGACGGCTATGGAGAGTCGCGGGTTGGTGTGGAAACTCTCGGGGGGTGCGATGGACGCGTGCAGCAGCTCCTTCCTCAGTGTCGATATCCACCGCTCTTGCTGCATGCAGAAGACTCGCTCGCTCTTTCTTTCTCTGCTGTCCAGACAAGGCAGTTGCTTCCTCCCAGTCGCGACTTCCGTGCCGCTCGCTGGCCGAGACGACGCGTCCAACTCCGATCCCCAACTTTCATCTCTTGGCACCCGGCATCAATCCCGCACCTGCCATCTTTCTCTCCGCCCAGCCTGCGACTCGACTTGTGCGCAATCTCAAACCATTTGTCTTCGACCTGATCATCGCTGACCAGCGACTGGCTACTGCATGCAAGTACACAGCTCTTCGAGCTCGTCCGCAGAGACCTTGTCATGCGCTTCTACCTGTTCGCCTACGATGCCATGGTCGTGCCTGTGCTTCCCACCGGTCAAGCTCCACCGAAGGATTGAGCTCCTCCTTCCTGCAACTTGCGTCTCATCTTGAGTTCGCAGGATTCCTGTTGATCAAATCCATCACCATTCTCCACGCTAGAGATGCACTCTCTCCACACCCCAAACCAGTCCAAGTTAGATCCGAACTCGCCCTTTTGCCTGTCTCGGTGACTTGACACAGACGCTGAGTGTCATACAAGCATATGGTAAGCGCTGTCAAAACGTCCCTAGCACTATCATTATCCTTTCCCGTCGAGTCTGAGGTAAGCTGTGTCGATCAGTGTGTGACACTTCTGTGTCACCCAATTCTATATCTCTGTGCATCCTCCTTGTCGTTTCCACTCTCAAATCATATGCTTGATTTCTGTCCGCTCCCTTCGATCTCGCAATCCTCTTAGACTATCTTTGAATCATGACAAGCTCTCTGAAAATCATCATCGCTGGTGGTGGTATCGCTGGTCTCACGCTCGCAAATGCTCTCGAGGTGCGTCTTCTACAGAGTCTTGATGATCACTTGATGACCGTTGAACAGCAAGCAAACATCGACTATGTTCTCCTCGAACGGAGAAAAGAGATAGCACCTCAAGTTGGCGCCTCTATCGGTATTCTGTCCAACGGCTGCAGAGTCAGTCAAGCCGCCGTCACATCGATGCCTCATTTCATCGAGCTGATCGACCGCAGATTTTGGATCAACTCGGCTGTAGAGAGGCTCTTTACGCATGTGTGGTACGCTCTCTGAAAGACTGATCGCCACGAAAGCTGTGTTGACCCTAGCAGGAGCCAGTTCAGTGGGTGCACGACCGTGACCAGCATGGTCGACTGCTGGCAAAACCTTCGAGTGTTTCTCAACTCGCAAAGGCCAGGTATGCGTAGATACACTCTGACTCTCAGGAGTGCATCATTGACCTTGCCGATAGAAGCGGCTACTCTTTTGCATTCAGCGACCGACAAAACATTCTTGAGGTTCTATACGATAACCTCAAAGACAAGAGTAAGGTCTTAGTCGGCAAGAACCTCACGACAGTCCGTCAACACGCAAGCGGTGTCACAGTCATCTGTGAAGATGGCAGTGCGTATGTGGGCGATGTACTAGCTGGCGCAGATGGAGTCAACTCGAAAGCAAGAAGCGAGATGTGGCGTCTTGCCGATGAAGAGGACCCTGAGCTGGTCAAGAACGACAAAAGCTGTATGACACCGAGATACCGCATTCCGACTGAAGCTGACTGTTTGAACAGCTCTCGAGAGCCAGTACCAATGTCTCTACGGTATCGCCTCTTCGTCCTCTGGCCTGCCCGCCGGTGAGATCGACGTGGGATACAACGAGAAACGCAGCACCATGGCAATAGTCGGCAAGAACGACCGAACATACTATTTTGTCTTTGAGAAGATGAACAAGACTTACAAAGACCCCCACATCCCGAAATATACTGAAGCCGACAAGATCGAGTTTGCTGAGCGTCATGGCGATATGAAAGTCACTGACAAGGTCCTCCTTCGAGATCTGCACAAGAACAGCGTTTCTAGTACGCTCGTCGGCATCGAGACTGCTACTTACAAGGTATGACCCTTTCTTCCAATATTGAATGCTCCGCTGAGTGGGAACAGATCTGGACGTGGGGTCGCATAGCTTGTCTTGGTGACTCTGCCCACAAGATGACACCGAACGCTGGTATGTTTGTCAAGGCTGAATTCAGAAAACACCGAACAGACTAACAACATCCCAGGCTTCGGCGGCAATCAAGCAATCGAAAGCGCCGCCGCCCTCGCAAACTCGATCAAGAAGCTCTCAGATACTTCCAATGGCCAACGCCCAACTCAAGACCAAGTCGTCGCCTGCCTGCATTCATACCAAAAGTTACGCGAAGTTCGCGCCGCAGCTGCAATCCAAGCCTCAAATTTCCTTACCCATGTTCAAGCACTAGCAACTTGGGGACATGCCTTGTTTGCTCGTTACGGATTGAACTACATGGGTGATTTCCTGGAGAATTTGACGTCTGATGTTACGGTCGGCGCGGTTGCGATTGATTACTTGCCGCTACCTGAGGGAAGTCTGAGGGGTTGGATGCCGTTCAATCCTGAGCAGGGGCAAGGCATGAAGGAGAATTTGCTGGTGAGAGCGGCGCTTGCGATGCCTTTTCTGGCTGTCTTCGCTTTCGCTTGGAAGATCTCGAGTGCTGTTGTCGGTATCGGTGGCGATGGTCTTGCCAGTTCTGCTTGGTACTCTGCTAGACTCATGCCTTCCTCTCTGACCACATCTCCTTGGGGCTTTGGTGGACAATTCAACAGGTATGTATTTCGATGCTTCTGATTCCCTGAATGTCACTAACTCTTCTCAGTTCGGCATCCATGAACAACACCTACACAACCACATCTGCGAATGTTCATCCTGCCACCAACATGCTCACCACAAACTTCCTCAGCTTTTCCGGCGTCGTCCTTTCCATCTGGTCCATCGAAGCCATCCGCTGCTGCAACGCTCTGATGCCAGTTCAATTGTACGTCTATCCTTACCAATATTTTCGCTCACCTCCAGAACCCTCCATCCGATCGCTAACAACTTGTAGACCCCTCCTCTTCACCGTCCTTGCTCAACGTAGAGGTCTCGGTGTAGTTGCACCTCTTTACTCCTTCGTGCATTGGGTGCTCACCCCCATCGACACTTTCAAGTCCACTGACATGAGATTGACGAAAATGCACTATACGAAAGCTGTTCTCCCGTCGTTGCTCATGACTTTCTATCTTCCATTGATACAAGTCTGGTTGTTGCCCGAAGTCAGTCAACGTCAGACATGGTTGCAGCTCTGGCAATACTTTCCGGTCACACTCTCGCTTGGTCAATTTGCCATGAGCAAAATCTGGAAAGACACCGCCGATCAAGATAAGATTGAGAGGCCGAAGAGAGATGTCGCTACCCTCAGATACACGATCGGGGTTCCCACTGGTGTTGCAACGATGTTCTGGCTCTACACCCTCTGCGCTTCTCCCGTCTCGTTCTCACGACTTTTCTTGGCGCACAATATCACCACAACCTTGGCCGACTTCAGCTCCACCTCCGCCTTGACTCCGGTATACGACTTGTTGCAATACAACTACCTCATCGCCATCCTCTCTACCTACCTCTGGCTCCTGTACTTCGTCTGGGACGCCAAAGTCGCTGGTATTGTGACACAGAGTTGGCTTACTGTGTTGGCTGCTTCAGCACTTGCTACCGTCGTACTTGGACCTGGTGGTGCGGTCGGCGCTGGCTTCTTGTGGAGAGAGTATATCATCACCGAGAAGAGGCATAAAGGTGCCTTGACTAGTGACAAGGTCAGAAGAGGTGTGTGCGAGGGGAAGGAGTAGGGCAACAGGAGATTGACTAATGAGGTGGATGATGGAGAATCGTTGCTACATGATCCAGTCCATCATGCAGGGAATGTTGAAGGGTTGATGACGTTGGTCGGGGGAGGTGGTATTGAAGAGATGGTTTGGAACAGGTGCAATCAGTGCTGTAGCCGTGATCATGGCCAGCAATTGGTATACATTGCAGTCATTACGATGGAGGCGTTGCGAAGGAGGAGTATGCTCTCGGTGACGGAGGCTTGGTACTCGTCGGGTGTGTCCCACGGTGGGCACCATGTCATGGCTTAGGAAAATTCGTAAGTTAAAGCTGCCAGAAGAACCCATCTTCTCATCAACACCACGCGACTTTTCTCTCGCGCATTGTTGTTCGTCTACTCAAGCATCCTTTGTCTTGCATCAACATCCTTTTTCATCAGTATCGTTCTATTCCCTTGTCACTCTGGAGCCACGTCTTCGCTGTCACCGCCTGAGCGCTACGCGTCTGCGTCAGGCTCTTGCGGCAGCGTCTCTCCGCCAAACCACTCGCAACACATCCGTTCTCTTGCCCATCTCTGGGCTCATCGCATTATTGACGACTACAATCGAAATCAAGTTCTTGTATCGTCGGGGCATCAAGTTTCGGCATAGCAATTCATAACAAAGCACAGCATATTCATACTCTGATTCATCTCTTTGCCCATCGCAACATTGAGGACTACCATCACGACTCCTGCAATCAGCCTCTCTCATCAACGCAAGAACAACGCGCGTTGACTACAGTTTGACGTGCACCTTCAATCTTGCAACACTTCGAGCCAGCTACCACTGCACCGCCAAAATCCGCGAGCAAAGCGCTTGCACCATCAGCAGCAGCAACAACAACAAACCACATACTCCTCTCTTACAATCACATCGCCTGTTGTTCACCGCTAGTCTGTTCGACAAGCACAACATCCCGAAGTTGCTATCACTGCACCACAAATATCCGCGAGCAAAGTGATTCACAACCAGCAGTAACAACAAATCAATACTCCTTCCCTACAACCACATCGCCTCTTTTTGACTACTGTTTCCTCCAACCAACACGATACCCCAGAATCGCAATGTCCCAACGCGTCATGACTAGCACGGTAGACACCATGCTCGACAGCGCCACTAAGCCATCGGACCGGGTCCCCGACGAGCTTTGGGAGAAGTTCCTTTCACACCTCGTGCGTGATAGAGGAACCCTTCTCGCCATCGCTCAAGGACACGGCCGTGGCCCTGATCAGGCTGAGAGGCTCTACTGGAGAAATGACCTTGCTGCTCCAGGACTGCTGGATACGTTGGATATTATGCCAGACTACGTGAGACAGTCGCTTGCTCACCACATCCGCCACATAACCATGAGGTTCAAGCCCACCGGCCAGCGTCGTGTATCTCCGGTTCTCCAATTCCCTCAGCTCCGAAGTATTACTGTGATGACTACCGGAGTTCTTCATAGCGAAGGATACCTTCATGTAGAAGCCTGTGTAGGACGCCTGCTAGGTCCACGTCTGCAGTATCTGGACATTGGCTCCGATAGATGGTGGCCTCATGATCTTCTTCCCTCAACAGACAATTTTCTACCAGTCCTCAGCACTTGCCTCGACCTCCGGGAGTTGTCAGTCTGTGCTCGAATTGGGGACGCATCATCCCAACACCTTGTCGCAGTCTTGAACAGTTGCAAAGAGCTCAAGATGCTCTACCTGAGTAGCCACACTGCACCACTGATCGACCCATACGCACTCCAAGCTCTGGCTGAACACCGATCTATCGAAACATTGGAAATCCAGAAAGTCATCGACCTGTCTCTGGCTTCGACTATCATGAAAATCGAGCAACCGTTCCGCCACCTGCTCGATCTCACGCTGCACGCCACCCCAGACGGCGCCAGTATAGTCCTGCCGCAATTGCAGCGACTGAAGACACTCCGGCTCGTAATCTCAAGAAGTGGAAGTGTCTTCCCAGCTGTTGGAAAGGTCAAGACTCTGCAGTCGTTCAGTTTTGAATCTGCCTCTTTCCCCTTGACTGATCACGACCTCTCGTACATGAAATCGCTGAAGCATTTGGAATCTCTTCAGTTCCACAACGGCCAGCAGAGAAGTTTGTTTGATCACAACAGAGTCAGCCCAGAGATCCTGGCGAGTGTACTCGGCTCATTGCCCAAGCTCCAGACCCTCCAGGGCGCCAGCACCAGGGCTTCGTGAAACAGGACTGGGCAGACCAGTTGGCCCAAGATCTCGACAGACACGCTCCCAAGCTCCATTGGATCTACTCCTGCCTTGATGAGAAGGACGACATGGCTCAGATGGCTGCCAACGCCTGGTGGTTTTCGAAGGACAAGAGAGAGTTCCGTGCTTTCTTGGAGCGAGATGGCACGCCGGAGGAGGTCATCGATCGCTATGTGTCTGAGTTCACCCCTGTTTCAGATTGGGAGGAAGCTCATATGTCATAGCACGTCTTCTGAGTGTTCTTGATGGTGGCTTCTTCCTTGCTTGGTCTTGCTGCACAAGCTGTCTGTCACCTTGGGTAGAGATCGAACATGCTTTGGGAGAAACAGCACGCCTAACCACGAATCGATGATCAGCTGCACCGAATCGATCACTGAAGCAAATGATCGGAGCATCTTGACTCACAACGAGAAGGAGAGGAGGTTCGATGCTTCAACATCAGCAAAAGATGTCTTGGTCCAGGGCAAAGCTTTGTTGACGGTGGTGATGGGGTATTCAAGTTTTTCCTTGTTCTGTTATTCCGTTCTTGGCTTTTGCGCAATTCTTTCTGGGCTTGTCTCTGCTTTAATGTTTCTTTTGTATTGGGACGCCACAGAGATCGATGTCTATAATGAGGAGGAGATGCGAGACATGATCGGCTGCGTGGATAGAGTTCACTGGAGAAGACTGTGATGATGCCAATGGTACTGAGGCGAAGCAAAAGTTAGGTGCTTGGGATTTGATCCGACGGATGCTGCTTTTCGTCTTCCAGAATTGGGAAACCGGTATCGAGACGGGTAGGAGATGGCTACTTTCCACTCAGGCTACTCTCCTGATTCTCATTCATCTGTACGAACCATTGATTTCTTGTAAACGTTATGCACTCGCCAGCGATGCCCAAGGCCTACAGCAAATGCCTGGAGTACTGGAAATGCTGCTCATCACGTCCTGTATAACACACTCTTTCTTTCACATTCCTAATGTCTAGCTAGATCTGCTTCTTTGTTCGAATACCGCTGCGGCAGCAGACCCCTCGCTATGAGGCGAAATCTAGTCAGTGGGGTGGAAATGTAGGAAGAGTATATTTGTGCAGCTGTGGGAGACTTCCCACTCGGCGACTGTGGGAAGAAGATGTTACACATAGGAGTGAGTGCAATCTAATGAGTAAGAAGGAGCATGCTCGAGGTAATGGAGCCTTGGCAGTTCCCGGGTGTGCTCCACGGGAGGCTCGAGTGTGAATTTGTGGTTATTGCGAGAGCGGTCCTTGTCGCCGTCAACACCACGCGCGCTTGCCTTCGTGCTCTTGTGCTCTCGCTTCTTCCATCAGCATCATCATTGTTGTTTATCCTCTTGCTCACCTCCATCATGGCCACCACCTCAGTCATCCCCACCGCCATGGAACTACTTCTCGACACAGTCCCTGATGAGATCTGGGAGAAGATCCTCGCGCACTTTATCAGAGACCGAGATACCCTGCAGGCAGTCATAGGCGCGGCATGTTCTGCGCACGATCAAGCCCCGAGGCTCCACTGGCAAATTGCGCACGATCAAGCCCTGAGACTCTACTGGCAAAACGAGACGTGCGAAAAGGAACTCCTGGAGGAACTCGAAGACCACCAGCCAAACACCCAACAACAATCTCTCGCCGACTTGATGCGTAATGTCGTGACTGATTTCAAGGCACCCCATGCCCACCATGAGGCCAGAGGTTTGCAGTTTCCTCGTCTACAGAGTCTTACTGTCCAGCATGGCAAGGCTGAACTTCGTGGGGAAACACGCACCTTCGCTCGAGTCGCACGCTTTGTTAGAGATCGTCTTCGTCACCTTGAGATCGGTGATTCGCTCGACGGACGCCCTGGTCTTCTCCCTATCGTCGATAACTTCCTGCCGAAGCTCAGTAAATGCAAAGGTCTTCGCTTGCTGAAGTTGTATGCTCGTTTGACCAGACGAACAACGTCCGAGGACCTGGTTGCTGTCCTGCAACGCTGTACCAGACTCGAAACACTGCACCTTGAAAGTCTCGTCGACGACTTGATCAATGAGTCTGTCATGGGATGTATCGCTTTGCATCCTGCCATCGAGGAGTTGGAGTTGGAGAAGCGATTCGATCAACCCTTCGCGCTGTCTATTGTCGCCGTCGCCCACCCCTTCCAGAAGCTCAGACATCTCGTTCTCTTCGCAGATGCAGCAGCCGCCAACATCCTGCTTCCCTGCATCACTCAACTGGAACGTCTCGAGCTCACTGTAGACGGTACAGCCAGTGTGTTCCCCTACCTTCGTGGTCTGAAGAACCTGTGGTCCATCTGGCTCAAGTTCACGCACTACACCCTTTCAGACAACGACCTCGCCTATCTCGTTCTCCTGAAGCGACTCAAGTACCTCGAACTCACCAGTACGCACGATGGCGAACGGCTCGATGCGACATTGCTCAACGCCGACCCCTTCGCCACCGTACTCGGCTCCTTGCCCGCATTGGTTTCACGCAATCTCAACGCCACCAACAACCTCGGCGACCCCTTCCTCCTCGCCCTCGGCCGCCAATGCCGCATTCTACGCGACCTGACTCTGACTGGGACCTTCACCCTTGAGCCCCTGGCAACCGAACCCACTGTGCTCTTCCCATGTTTGCTGTCCCTGCGGCTCGGTTCTCTCAGCCCTAGTGTACCCATCAGACAATTGAGTTTCTTCAGGGAGTTCTGGGCCGATCAGCGCGCTCAGGATGTTTTGAGACACGCACCTCTGGTGTCGTGGTTTGATTGTTGTCAGGATGATGATGATGTGTATGGGAAGTTGGCTGAGGAGGCCTGGAAGAAGTTGAAGAGCGATGGAGATGTTTATGTTGGTGGATGATGGGGTGTGCATGGATGAGATTGCTGGCTGCTGGGGAGAATGGGGATGACTTGGTGCTGCAGAGGAAGGAATACTGGTTGCAATGTTCTTGGACAAAGGAGTCCTGGTAGCCTTTGTTGCTGCGTGCCATCCTTTGCTCGCTCTCGAGGACATGAGCATATCTGAGGACCAGCGAACGAATGCAAAGGCCGAAGACCGTTTCACGCTGAAAAAAACGCTTGGATGGTGAAGGTTGGCGGACAGATTGTTTTGAACAACAGCTCCACAGCAGCATAATGCGGATAGTCAGAGCCCACATCTAAGCTACAATCAACGATCAGACGTTGTCAGACCACAAGTCACCCAGCGCAAGAAAAGAACAGCAGAGCAATAGAAGAAACAAGTACTTTTTTTCGACCGCAAAACCCAGTCTCCGTCAGGTCTTATCTACAAAGCCTTGGCAATAGCATCCATCTTCTTCCTAAAGAAGCCCCCTTGCTGTTGCTGCTGCTCCACATCCAAACCAGTCGCATACTCCACTTCCTTGCCATGACTGACCACATTACCCAAATCCTCCTCGTTGGGCTCTGGCGCCTCTAACCAGCTTCCCACGGGATTTTGTGCCTCCACAGGCGCAATGCGACAGAGAATGTAATACACACCTCCACTTGCCAAAAACCCGGTAAAGAAATTGAGGCGGTAAATGTATGTAGCGCCAATGGGCACATCGACGCCGCATGCGCCTGCAAAACCGACCACGTTGATAAGAATACCGCAGATATAGGCCACGTAGCCACGCCATTGGATGCCGAACGTGCCGTAGTAAGGTCCATTGACATCGGCTGAGTACAGATCCCGCGCTTGGAGGTATCCCTTGCGCACAGCATAGTAATCCACAATCATCGGTCCGGCGATCGCAGACAAAAACACAGAGTAGGCCGAGAGGTACGTGGTAAATGTACTGCTGCCCGCCACGAATTGCCAGGGACAAATCACGATACCGATGACGGCGCAGATGTATCCACCGCGGCGGATGTTGATGTAGCGAGGGAGCAAGGCGGTCAGATCTGTACCTGCCGAAATGGAGTTTGCGGCTATGTTTGTGCCGAGTTGCGCGACCACGAAGGCGAAGGCGATGAGGAAGACGCCTGCTCTGGCGCCTGCGCTGCCGTGGCCGTCTTGCGTGATGAAGGCTTTGAGCAGTTCGAGCGGGTTCCAGACCGCGCCGAGTTCCGGGTAGATTACTGCCGAGGCTGAGCCCACTAGGATGCCGATGAGAGAGGTGAGGCCGAAGCCCACGGGAATCGTGATGAATTGAGGGAGCAAAGCGTCGCTGGGTTTGCTTGCAAAACGGGAGAAATCAGGGTCGTTGACGATCAGAGTGGCAAAGTTGGAGACTGAAGACATGATGCCTGTGATGATTGCCCAAGCGAGTTTTGAACCGTGGACTTTGGCCGGTTGATGGATGATTTCGCCTGCGCCGCCAGCTCTGACCAGAGCCCAGACGAGGAAGGCGATACCGGCTGTGGGTGCCACGACAGCCTTGACGGTGAACAAATGACGGACTTTGTGGACGGGGAACCAGATAAAAGGCAATGAGCCAGCCCAGAAGAGGATGAAGCCGATCAGGTAGTTGACGCTGCCTCCAAGAGCGATTTCCTTGGTCAATGACGCTCTCGTGCCGAACGAGGGCCAGACGGAGAGGATCATGAGGTAGACGCATTCGCCGCCGATCCAGCCTTGTACACCGTACCAGATACTGCAGTCCTGTCAGATGGGCTGCTGAGATATACAAGGGTTGCACGACTCACCAAGCCATCAAAGCGCGGTTGAACACAGGCCACAGCGATCCAAAGATACCAAAAGAAGACCTGTTCATGACTGGGAAGGAGATGTGGTAGACTGCTCCCACACGACCAGTCAAGCAGATGAAGAATGCCGAGATACTGTATCCGACCCTGTACGATGATATTAGTACACCGTCCTGACCTCTTCTCGGAGGATGATCCTACCAGACACAAATCCAAGCCTGCCACCATGACAGACCATTGTCAAGCGAAGAAGCAGCGATCATCCACGTATTGATGTTGAACGAGTCGGCGATCCAGAAACCAACAAAGTTGAAGGCGGTCCATTGACGTCGCTCGGGCTCGACAATCTTCAAGTCATGGTTTGTAAGGAATAATTCTTTGTTCGTGAGGCCGTGGTCATGTTCGACTTCCTATACAGACAATCAGTCTCTTGAACTCGAGTCGGAAGTATTACATGAGTACTGACGATTTTTCGCAGGATCAAAGTCATGGTCGCTGTGTGTCAGAGCAAAGAAACACCGACGAGTGGCCATGCTTATAGGTATATATTCTTTCCATCAGACGTTGTTGTAGATAAGACGTACCCTGAGAAAAAGGTCAATGCGCAGCAAAAGGATGGGGATGTGGCTTGCAGGCCGATCATCAAAACCTTAGATAAAGACATTCTTGGAGAATTTTTTCGTTCGATGTCGCTCTAGAAGGACGGGGAAAGAGGCATGTCATGCAGGAACCACTGCAGAACCTGGAGCAGAGCCCTCTCGAACCTGGTGTTGCAAGAAGAGAGCAGATTTGAGAGCGTGAAAGGATTGTGATGATTACGCAAACGGATGAGTCAAGCTGAACCTCGGGCGCGCCGACGACAAGCAGGCCTCAACACGACTTGGCTTGCGCAAGCCCAAGCAACTTGGCCCAGTTGTGTATCGTTTTATCTTTGATTGTTTTTGAGCAACGATATAGGTGCGCCGGGCGTGCTTACTCGATGTGATCGAGCAAAACTATGGAGACAAGGTTTGCGGGCGCCGAATAGACTTTGTGCGACATTTGCCGTGCCCTTGTCTGTTGCTGATCGTGGAGAGTTGACGGCACGCGCCTCGGGAGTGAGGATGAAAGAGGTTCTGGAAGAGAGAGAGAGAGAAGTTCTGATTCGCATCTCCGACTTGTTGTCTTAACATCAGCACCTTCTACGTTTTACTATGGAATCGGCATCTACATGATGTCGCCGCCTTCTGTTCTTGCATTGATAGTCGCCACTGCCATGAGCCGCGCCAAGACTTTCTGCTGTGGCACCCACCCTGTCTTCGTTTCGAATATCACATCTCTCTGTCATGCTGCCTGTGTGTTTGATCGAGACGAAAGACACTCAATTCGGGATGAGGGTACGGTCCTTTAGACCAAGCTATGATATTGTGCCGCGCATTTAGTAGCTTGTTCGCCAGTCCTGTTGAGAATACACATTTTTTCGCGTTTTGCCGAAATCGACCACTCTCGCCACCAAATCATTTGCCTCAACGAGACCAGACACATTCATTACACATGTGCATGGCTCAAAGCAGCAACAGACTCAAAGGATATGGAGACGAATTTCTTCGGCACTGGCGTTGAGGTACGACCGGGAAAACATTTCTCTCTACTCTCGCTTTGTGCTTCCGTTTGCATCAATCTTAACGCCATTCCAGGTTCCTAGAGGATGTCCCCGGCTCGTTCGTTTGCTTTAATCTTCCATCCATCGCTTGTCTAAGAAGCGATTCTGACTCACTTCTCCTATCTAGCAGACACTAGATGTTTTCAGCCGCTCTTTGGTCAAACAAAATTTATTTTGCCTGGATAATGGACATGCGAGAAGGAGGGAAGAGCTGAAAGGTCGATGGTCAAGCTTGAATCAATTGTCAGAACGTCGGGCTTCTCGTCGTGCTGCGTTTCTGTTCTCGTAGCTTCTGTCCTTGAGTTCTGTTTGCTCAAGCCTTTTGACCACAGCATACTTTCGCTGGTCATTCACAATGAGACAAAGATTTGGAGAACGGATAGACTGCCACGAGGAAACAAACAGGGCAGAGCCAGAAAGCCAGCAAGCAAACGTTAGATGATCGCTGAGATGGCTGCTGAATATATGATGAGCAGGAGCCGCTGCCTGGCTCAAAATTTCGGACATCACAATTCTCATCTCTCTCCAGCCAACACCAGGTATATATGCAGCGATATCTTCGCTATCCCAGAGAACGCATTGGTCTACCGCAGAACCTCAAGCCCCGGCAGACCTTCGCTTCCTCCAATCATCGGTCTCGCCACTTTCTCACTTGCAGCCAACACCTTTCAACATTGATCATACACTTCGTTCTGTCTCGAAGACTTCTATGTACATCGTCCAGATTCCGTCGTCAGGCTTGTCGGAGTCTTGCTATGACTGCAGCTGCGTCTGAGACATCTGCAGCGTCATCAGTGCCATTTCAGCAGTTGCAGGGCTCTTCATCCCCAGGCAGCATTCTTCCCTCCGTCAAAAAGCTGGACATGAGCTTTGCATCCAGCGACAGTCTCACGGCCGCCATCCTACTCAATACAGTCCAGACACTGTAGTCCTTGACCCTGACCCTCTGTGGTACCTCTGGTGCTGAGACCGTGGCACTCCACCCCGAGATCTTCACAGTCATCGGCGCTCTCCCTCGTGTCAAACATCTTGACCTGCGTTTCGGCGGTGCAGTCACTATCCCTTACTGTGCCTTGGCTACCCTGCTTGCCGGACACCACATCAATTACCTTACGATCTCGTGTATCAAGCGTGGCCGTCATCGAGGTGAAGCTCATGTCCACACCACAGCACATGATCTGCTCCAATCGCCTAAGAGTTTGAAGTTGTTCGAAACCCTGAAGTCCTTCAACGTGTCTTCGTCGATCGAAGCTACCTGGGAAGAGGCAGTCGCCATCACTCAAATGATCATGTCGATCTCCCCTGGTCACGTCCATCAATTTGACTTTAGCGTTGACGAGCCGGAGTCATTCGGCTGGCCGAAGGCCGAGGACTACGCAATCCATCAAACTCAAGACATTTGGAAGGCGAGCCTCCTGAGCTTTGCTCCAGATCCGGCCCCTTGGAATCAGCGTGACTTGAATCATTTCATTAACCAACACGGCGACCAAATCTCGCTTGATGAGGTGGCCTCTAATGGATCATTCAATCATCTAATCAACAACTAATGGACACTGATGATCACGGCTGATACCGCCTCCGGCAGGGAACACCGGAGGGCAAGAATGGATATTCCAGCGAAAGTGCAGTCCGAGACGACTTTCTTAAAGTCGATGGAGATTGTGACAGATGACGGAAAGGCTCTCTGAAGGCCTGTCGAGTGGCAGAGAAGTATCAGGACTTGAAGGGTCGTTTTTTTCTTCGTCCTAACGAAAGCACTCTATAGACTCCAATTCTCCTTTTCCATGATTTTCTGCTCCATCAAGTCTGCTCACAGCTGGCAGCTCTTGTCGGATTTTTCTCTAATATACCACGATCTATGCTGTATCGCTTGCAGCGTTCTCCAGTGACGGCTTAGAACCTATACTCAGCTTCCGGATGGACTCGATCCTTGGCGACGACGCAATTAGCACCATCCTGAGAGCACCATCCATTACCGACCTCTCTCTGGACTTTGCGCTGACCTCAAGACTGATATATCGCATCGTAGCCCGGGAGCAATTCTACCTAAGATCAAGCAACTTGATGTCGCCTTTATAGACGGAGGCGACTACGGTCCTGCCATTCTGCTCGGTGCCTTAACCGATGTCAAGACAGTCTCGATGAAGCTAGGCTCAGCCTCAGGAAAATCGGGCTATAACGATCCATTCCTCCCTCTCCTCAGCGATGAGCTTGGCCTTCCAGCTTGAGATCCTCGGCCTATCTCTCTCGCCGAACATCCACCTCGCGATCTTCGACCTCGAACCATGCTGCTTCGTGCAGTGGAATCTCCTAATTTTTGCCAATTTGTACGGTGATTTCTGCAAATGGCTTTGTGATCCGCTCCCTAACCTTTTCCATATACGCGGGCCGAAGATCTACTCCTAAAGCTCTAGCCTGATGATCACCAAAGCTCCCGGCACCGCAACCTTAGTATCCAAGAACTCCAAACAGTAATGTGGGCTCCAGGTCGAACCCGGCAACACCGACTAGGATGCAAATTGAATTAGAATGGTCAACGGCTACGCTTCAACCTATGCATCTGGAAACGACAAAGGGACCTCTCGACCATGCATGACAATTGGCCATGGCTTGCCAATAAGAAGGTTTTTGTAGCAGTAGGGACTTTTCTGCCGACCCAACAAAGTACCGCGAAGCGCTTCGGATCAACCTTATAATGTGGTTGATATGTCGGTACTATACTACTGCAGGTGCTGAGTGTGTGACCTGATGCCAGCCCTGAGCCGTCCACTCACGACCAAAAAGACAGTGTCTGGCATCATCACGTCATCACTAAGAAGACTGCCATCCCGACAGAACCCGGTGATTGACACCAAAGACGTAGTTGATCTCTCCTACGGCACCTTCGACAGGACCAAGTCCTATCACGCATTGTCTCCAGCAGAGAAGACTATCATCCAGACAGCACAACCGAGATGACTATAGGTATCATAGGAAACTCTGCACGCAAGCTAAGGGTCTGGTACGTCTACGGACTAAACCCCTAATCGACTCGCACCATCCAGGCAAGATGCCCGTTTAAGGACGAGCTTGAAGACATCTAATAGCGGCGGACAGACACCGTCCATATAGATGGACTGTATAGATGGTTTCAAGACACGATCGGTGCAACTCCTCTCTTGAACAACGAACAAAACCAGATCGGTCAGGTCGAGTTCGGGGGCTACGGAGCACATGCAGCAGTGCAGCAGTCGAGGGTTTCCTGCTCTTCGCATTCGAAGGTATCGTTTTGTGCTTCAACAGTACACCATCACCTGCTCGCTAGTTGAAGTACAGTTTTCGAAATCTCTCCCTTTGAGCGGAATAAGAGAGGCCTTGACTTGGCTTTGATCGAGGGGTAGAACTCTTCGCTGAACCAGCAAGTACCAGCAAGATCGTCATAGCATGTATCGTGAGTCCTCACGACCGTCCCGCTGGAAACCCCATCATCATATATATGTGAATATCCGACGGCTTTCTGGACCATCGCATCGTATCCACAACTCACAAAAATTGTTCCTTGGAGCTGATGAACCACCAGGGAGTGATATGATCACCTCCTGGACATGATCCTGAGTGACTTGGAGTCAGACCCAGAAACAATGGCACAGGGGGCCAGAGTCTCCCTACCATTTCCATCGGAGACGAAACAAGTCATTAGAGGTAAGTACCGAGAGTCACGGATGTACAACTCAATTTTGTGAACTCGAGAAGACACGCCGTACCAAAACATTTCTCTAGCTATAACCGTCACAACTGATCTCGATCTCAGATACTATACGGTGTGCATCCGACTTGCTCTTGATCAAATTGCCTCAAGACATGGCGTACTCACAATGCAGCATCAATGCTCTATACTACTACGCACCGTTGGCTCCTTTCCGCCACCCCGGATCAGACTGTCGTACCTCGTCCAGCCTTGCTGAACGTAATCGGTATGTCACCTGAGCCACGAGCTCGGTCACCTTGCAATGGTCCAGGGCTTGAATCATGGGATGGGGAATGCCGTACATTGTATCCCACAAAGACTGCTATGTCAGTCTGAAGACAGCTCAGATGCCCCTAGCAGCTCAATGATCGACTTTTGACTCTGACAATCAATCTTAGACATACGATGAATATGATTCAGCGATGCTGATGCGTCCGGAGAATTCGAGTCGTGAAATGCGAAGATACGGTCGTGGTTCACACGTCTTTGTCAGTGCGGCTTTCGATGTTTCCGTGTCTCACTTCTCCGCCATCACTCCGTCGCGAGTGGTTCATCTCAACATTCACCCTTCTCCCAAGTCGCACTTTTCGATGCGCACAACCATCTTCCTTGCCCCTATCATCTCAGCCTTTGTGTATAGCACACGCAGCTCTCTTCCAAGATGAAACCGGACTCTGTGTCTGCCCCTGAAGAGGTTGAGTAAGACGCTGCTTCCAACCATATCTTGTGCTCGTACTAACCTCCATCACCTAGACCCCAGCTTCCAATCCACTCCACTGTCATCAGATCTACCGCAAACCACCGATATATGAGATCAGTCTTCCAATTACGCCAGATCAGACGACAATCCAGTCCCTAACACCAGAGCACGCCAGCCAGGTCGACGCGTGAGTACCTTCGAACCCGATCTCATAGCAGCGACTTCGAAACTGACTTGTCTATGCAGCGACGCCGTTGAAGAACACAAGGTACTTGGCAACGAGCATCTGCTGGAACTCATCTTGTCGCTCCTTCAGAACGACCATGGATCCTTGAACAATGTCATCAGGACTTGCAAATTCTTCCGTCATGTTGGCGAGCCGCTTTTAAGCCAGGCCGCCGATCTTAGACATCTGGTCTCACACGTGTCAACCGCAAACCGACAGCAGGATCTCGCCTCAATGATCAAGAAAGTCAAATTCGCCAACTGTGAAGTGGCATGGCCCTCTGCCGTCCGTGACTGTCCACAATTCGCAAAAGTCAACAGTCTGCGCATTTACAACACATCGATGTCTGTCAACGCGTCAGAACAACTCAAGCCCTTCCTGGACAAGAGCCTGCGCGAGCTCTTGATCTACGTCGAATCTGACCAAAACTCACACGATCGCAGAGACACTCTCTTGCTGTCTCAGCTCAGCACAGTCTGTTTCAACCTAAGCAGCCTGAAGCTGGGAGTAGCACTCAATGTCTCGTCTGCCGAGATGACTTTCTTGTTCACCAGCATGTCCCAGTTGAGAACTCTCTGGTTGGGCTCAGAGCTTAACCCAGCCCTGGGCAATGATGCGCTGACTGCTATTTTGACGATGTCCCGTCTCAACCACCTGTTTCTGGACCAATCACTCGACTGATTATTCTGGGAAGAGTTGCCGATCGGATCGAAGGAGATTCTGCCTCGCGCAATCAATCTGCAGATCAAGTTCCCCGCAAGCGAGGGCCTCGTGGTCGGAGAGTTGCTCTCCAGGATCTCTACGCTCAAGGAACTCATCGTCACAGTTGTCCCTGCCACTGCCCAACGAACCACGATGCTCCATCCAGGAGTCGCTCCCTCCACAGATCAGCACCGCATATCTTGACCCACCATGATGGGTTCACTTCTTTACCTTTCGAGTATCATTAGCCTTGCTTGCGCTGCGCCGCGGCCCCAAGACATCAACTTCTCTTTGGCGGACGCCCTTCCCGACCCTACCTACAGCGAGGCCGTGGGAGTCACCGCTCAAGTCATCACCTACGACGCTTCCGCAGTCCTTTCTTCTGCCGCTTCGCAAATCACTGCATCTGTTGCCGACACTGCAGCTGCGGTGGTTGCTACCACGGATGCCCCATCAAACCAGAAACGTGATGCTTGTGCTGCCCAACAGGCGCAGCCCTCGGGATATGGCCCCGTTCCTGCGCCTGATACTCCATCCGCCTTTTTGTCTTACAGCTCCTTCGTAGCAGCAGCCACTGGAGCTCCCGTCCCGAGCGGATATACGCAACAGTTCTCCAATCTTCAGGCGTCCAGTGGAGCGTGAGTCCTTCGCTCTTAGCCATAGTGTCCGGGTGTCTGACCGTCTCTTCCAGCTATGGTTACCTCGGCTTCTATACTTTGCAGACTTACGACACCAATGCATGTGCAACAAAGTGTAATGCCGTGAGCGGTTGTGTTTCTTTCAACCTCTACTTCGAGCGCGACCCAACAGTCAACCCTGGAGGCGACTGTCTGAATCCCCCCAGCACAACGACTATCAAATGCGCCCTGTGGGGCGGCCCTGTGACTGCAGGCAACACTGTGAACACTGGTCAGCCTCGTGGGCAGTTTGTGGTCGTCATCGCCGGCTCCAACGGATACTTAAGCAACGCGGTAGCTAGTGTGCCTGGTTACGGTCCTGCTCAGCCCTACGGTAACAATGCTATCAACGCTCCCTACGACCAGAATGGATACAACACCTTCCTCGGTAGTGCCATCTTCCAAGGTGCTTTCAACGCAGAGCTTTGTGCTGCTGCTTGCACGCAAAAGAGCGATTACGCCAGAGCTCATCCCCCCACTGATGGAACTCCAGTTCAGACGTGCCAGGTAAGCTCGAATATCAGCCGTGGGAGGCGAACGCTCATGAGAGTCGCAGTTCTTCAACACATACATTCTGTACAAGAATACTCCAGACAATGTCCAAGGACAGTACTGTGTAAGTCCATCTCACAAGTCATCACAGACGCCGAGCTCGTTCATCGAGTCCTTTCAATCAATGAACCGAACTCGCCGGCATCACTTCACCCTCCTCTCGTCTCCATTTGTTGATGATGCTAACCAAGATCTCAGGCCATGTATGCGGAGTCATGGGGTCCCAGCTTTGCCACGAACAATGGACAATACCGTGGTAACGATCATTTCATGATCCAGTACAGCTTCGAATACAGCAACTCTACCAACCCCGGCTCGCCCAACCCAGTCGCTGCCGTGTATCAAGCACGTCAGGACATCTTGTGGCCTGGTAACTCGGCACAGCCTTTCTGCTCTTCCATTCTGGGCTACACCACGCCAGTAGCTACTGTCACCTCGGTTACCACGACCACACCTGTTTCTGTCACCTCTCAGACCGTTTCTGTCACCAATGTCGCTGCAACAGTCACCGCAACTTCCGTATCTACTTATTTCACCACTGTCTCGACTGTGGTCAATGCAAAACGCGATGGTGGCGCCTCTCCCGCTCCCACCAGCTGGACCATTATCAACGGAGTCGCCTTGTTAGCGCTTCCTTCAATTCCTTTAAGCTCAACCCAAGCGCCTCAGAAACGTGCTGTCTCGACTCCCAATGTCTTGACCAAATACCCGGCCAGTATCATCACATCGGCATGTTCATTGGCGGCATCGCCTGTCACCGTGACTAGCACCGTTACAGCAACCTCCACACAAACTGCGAACGCCGTGATATCGACACAGCAGACCAGCGTGACAACCTTGATCACTTCAAGTGTCACTGTCGGCGCTACCACGACCGTCACCGATGTAGTCACGTCGACCTGTACCCCGGCATACAAGTTCGTGGCCGCATCTGGCACATACGCTGGGCAATACATCACGGAGCAAAGACCCGATCCCAATGCCATTTCTTATGGCTATGTGCAGTTCACTGCAGATGCGACCCAAGCCGGCCAGTTTAACTTCCGGTCAGATGGCCAAGTACAGTCGTCGGACGGTGTGTACGGATGGAACACGAAATCAGGTCAATTCTACTTCATCTTGTCCATGACCGAAAGCTCACAGTCTACTTATGGCATCAACAGCGTTGTATGCAGCATCGTTGGCCCTGCTCCAGCGGGTATGCCTAATGCAATTGGTACTCTTTCGTGTCAGACCAACCTCGTGTCTTACTCAGAGACAGGCGATGATCTGATGCAATCACCGAACATTGATGGTGGAGTCGTTCTCTCGACAATAGCCGTGGTGCCGGTCAACACCTGCTGATCTAGCAGAGCGCATATCGGAGGAAGAGAGACTGAGCAAGCGCTCGTAGTATCATTTATTTTGATACAACTCTGATCGCGCTGTGGACCATCTGGATGACATTTTTAGTTGTCTTCGCTTTACAAGATTCTTACATTGTAACTCAACGTGTATTCATCGAAATATGACTATTGCCATCCCTGCCCTCTGCGATGAGCTATGATTCTTGCGTCAACACCTTGTGCTTCGATGCAATGGCCGCACAGGTATACCGATTCCTTGACCACATCCCCTCTTCCAAGTTGAGAAAGAATTGTGCCCTCTTCTAGTTTGCGGTCTAGAACACGGCTAAAGTAAGACGATGGAATGCCAATTCCGTCTGAACTCAAGAATTGAGTTTGTGTAGGTCAGATGTGGAGCTCAGCTTCAGTCTCGAAATTGTGCTTTCGCGCGCTGCGTGTTTCCTTTCATCTGATCCTTGCGGTGACACATCGACGTAAAATCTGTCACGCAGTACCCGGATGTCGGGTTGCGTTTTTCTGCAACAAGTTGTCCAGAACCAGGCAGCCAAGCCTCATGTCCCCTAACCTGTTCACTCCTCTGCAGAGACAAGCCTAGTGGCTCTGATCCGATCTGTGATTATATAACACGTTGTGCAGCTAATGACGGCCGGGCGGTTGAAGCCATTCCCAAAGCAGCAGCCAAGACGCAGAAAATCGTCGCATGGTCGTCATCGTTTCACCAATCGTGCCATATACAACGACACTGATTGACAATCATGGCCACGCCCTGTGGCTGACTTGTGTCCTACCCTTCCCTAGCAGTTCGATGTCATTAGGTCGTCATGTGGGGGTCTCTTCTAATATATCTGCCAGCCTCGCGTCACGCTGTCAGGATCAGATCATCGTATGTCATTCCTTAGCAGCCAAGTAGATACCATGTCGCAGCCAACATTGACACGTTCACAAGCGCCCGTCTCAACGACCAGCATTTCGCCTGCAGCCCCGATCCAAGCTTCGATAGGACATCACCGGCAGACCAGTCCAACCATGCCACCCCTTCAACTCCAAGCAACCAGTCGCAGAGTGTCTGCAAAGTACCGATCGAAGAATCGCTCGAAGAATGCATCGAGCGCCTCGGTCGCGAACGGCCCCCGTGCTTTAGGACTGTCTGGCATGAAGTCGGTTTCGTCTTCAGCATTATCATGTCACAGTTCCTTACCGAGTTCTTCGTATCGGGATTTGTAGTCATTCTACCGACCTTGATCAGAGAGCTCGACATCCCCAGGCCTCGAGCGTCTGGCCGGCTACAGCATTTTTTCTCGTCGTTGCTAGCACCCTGCTCATTTTCGGTCGGCTCGGCGATATGTGGGGTGCTTACCCTGTGTTTATGATCGGACTGGCATGGTTTGTCGTTTGGACTATCGTCTGCGGGTTCAGCATAAACCCTCTGATGCTCGACCTCTGCCGTGCCCTCCAGGGCCTTGGTGCCGCCGCTTTCTTACCCACTGGTGTACAACTGCTTGGATCGCTTTACCGACCTGGGCCGCGGAAGAACCTCGTCTTTGCAATCTATGGTACTTCTGCCATTTTTGGTTTCTTCGGTGGCATCTTCGTTGCAGGTCTACTCAAACGCAAGCTGAGACAACCTTCGATAACATCGTCAAGATAACCTTGCCCTGCTTCCGTCGAAGAGAGAGGGCTTTGAAGACTTTTGATCATGACATGCACGTTCTAAGCCATGGCTACTGCGCTAATGTGGAACTGTGATTAACATGCTTGGATCGTGTGTTCGATTTGTAATTTCGGTTCTGCGCAAAGGAAATGCAGCCGTCCTCTGAGTACACGACTCAGGATCCAAGTCGCGCGAGAGATTTGGAAGTTCTAGGAGACTGGTGTAGAATTAATGATTAAACGAGTGGACTATGTACATGATAAATATGTTACAAAGGGAACATCGACGCTGATACCCATGGCCGTGCTAATATACAAGATAGCCAAAAGTCACCATCTAGCAGACTTGAAGGTAGAAGTCAGCCTTGTCAGTGCAAGCCTTGGTGGCGCCATCAGGGTTGGTGATGGTAGCGCATCCAGGCTGGTTGCCGCTCAGACTGATGCTCTGTCCGTCGAAGGGGTTGCCGTTGACAGTGTTGAGCGAGTAGTAAGTAACGCCGTTGCTGTCGGAAGCACCCCAGATGAGCTTGGGGGTGTTGGCAGAGTAGTAGTCTGCGTTCTTGGTCAGGCCGAAGCTGTTGCCTTGACCGACGATGGGGGTGCTGAAGTAGCCGCCGTTGGCTGCAATCTTCATCTGAGTGGACTTCTGGCTGGGGCCAGTGGTGGTGAGGAAGATGTCTTGGTTGCAGTTGTTTTTGATTCCTGCGTTGCCGGCGAGAGCGGTGGAGGTGAGGGCGAGGACGCTGGCGATGAAGGTGGTGGCGTGCATGGTTGTGGTTGTTTTGATTGGTTGGTTGAAGGTGATTGGAAGAGTGGATTGGTGTTGATTGGTTGGTGGAGCTGGTGTTTGTAGCTGAGGATGGAAGATGAAATTGGTTTGTTGGATGATTTCTGTTTCCTGGCAGGGGTTCTACGGTCCCTTTATACCATGGGTGTGCCTCTTCGTTCTTGCCTTGACATAGTGTCAGAGACTCTTGAGCGAGAAGCCATTGCTATTCTTGGAGCTCGTACTTTAGGTGGTCGATCTTTGAGTGATTATTCGGCGTTCTTGGTATGGGCTGTGTGAATGTCTGACCTGGAATTACGAGCCCGGATGTCTTGGGTATCCGGCCCCAGACCTTCACGAGGTCGTCATTCCCGCTTATTTCCAAGCCCATGTCATCAAAGTCTAATGGCCGTAATTCAAATCATGATTTGTGAGGCTGAACGACATCTGCGGGGTTTCTATACTAGCTGTGCAGCGGAGGCGATGTAGTCCTTCGACTGAGACTCTAATCCTCGTAGACTGCCCACAATTGCGAAACTGCATCGCCTGATAGACGCATAGAAGACAGCTCTTGATGCCTGGTCGCAAGGTGAACACTATTGAAACAATGCGGGGAACGAGGGCCTCTTCGCCACTTGGCGTGGAACTTCCAGAACAAACTTCTCGTATGCGCCAAAAATAGATACCAAGCCCTACCGGCCCGTCAGATGGCGCCGGCAATAGCCTCTAAAACTGGGGATCTATATTGCGTCACTGGCCTAAACTTCGATACATGCTAACAATATACTGGTTATACGGGGTCATGCGTCACTGTCACCAGTCCATCATAGCTCGTGTATACTCAAGTTAGACTGCATCTCTTGCAATCACGAAACCTTCTATGCCATACACTTGATGTATTGCCAAACTCTGGACGTAAAGCTCAAGCGCAAGCATCCGGATATACCGAGGTCTAAGCGCCATGTACGAGAGTCGCGTTCAGCACGCAAGTGATTCGATCAAAGGCGGAACACCGGAAGGGATAACTCGAGGCTTGATGCAGACGTCAAGCTGAACATGATTCGCACTCGAGCACTTAGCAACAATGATATTTAGAACAAGTTGATGTGGACGGTCCAGGGCAACACCAGAGCGGATAGAAGATCGACAAACAGATATCCGATCAGACTTGTATTTTGCAGTATCGATAGCAACAATATCTACCCTAGCTAGAGCGAGACGACCTCAGGGCTTCACGGAAGAACCACGAACAATCGAACGAATATCATAACTGCGACTGAGGTGATGGGACTCTACTTGACCGCAACCAGGACAAGTTTACTCTGCTGGCACGGATCACAAAAGATGCGGAAAAGATGAGAATGGTCGTATCGTTGTATTTCATAACTTGCTACATCCTCTATCGCTCAAGATCAAGACTCCCTTCTACGAACAAAACAAAACCAGAACCAAAAGAACAGTAACACTGCATCTTCCGCAGAATCAATTGACACCATTGCCTTGTGAGCCCTAGCAATGCTGACTCTACTATCAATGTCCCATCTATTGGTAGAAGAAGCCACTGGTAGCATAACAGTTACCAGGAGTGTTTCCGCCGACCGGCACAAAGTACAGGATATCATAATTGTCATCGCAGACAAAAGTTTGCTGGAGAACACCCTTGACCTTGCAATCAAGATGCGGCGTGTTGGCAGTGTTTTGCGCACAAGAGACATACGTCTGCGATCCTCCAACAGGGTTGAAGAAGACTTGCTTCAATCCATTGCCATTTGCTGCAGGTGCCACCGTGGCAACGTAGCCGGCGCTGGAGCCTTGAGCTTCGAGGAGATAGCCGTTGTTCTTGTTCAGTTGAAACTTGAAGGCGGTAGCTTGGTTGAAGGTCCAGCTGGTGACGCCGTTGACGCCGGGGGCGATGGACAGCCAGGAGTTCGCGTCGCCGGAGGTGAGGGAAAATGAGGGGGTCAAGGTTGCAGCTGGAGAGGCGCTGGTAGTGCTTGTGGTGCTTGTAGTCAAAGACGCAGTCGTGGTCGAGGATGAAGACGCCGTTGGAGATGAGGCAATTGCTGTCGAAGAAGAGGTGGCGGTGGTCGAAGTCAGAGCAGAGCTTGACGACGCCTTGCTGGAGCGGGTGCCAGAAACGACATTGTTGCCCGAACTCGAGGGAGAGCCAAGCGAGGACTTGAGCCAACAGGTACCGGAGCCCGCGCCATTAGCCCCACCAACGTAAGTGAAAGCGTTGCACTTTGAGTCAGCATCGCAAGCCGTCATACAGTCCTTGTACGAGGAGCTGGCCTGAGCATTTGAGTAGGCACCTTGGGTCGAATCAGACGAGTAGTAGATGGCGTAGATATTACCGGCGGCGTCGGCAGCAGCGGCAGAAGCAGCAGAAGAGCTTGGAGAAGTTGCAGACGCCTGAGCGGCGAGCTGCGAAGCGTAGCTTGACTTCATGTACCCATTGCTACCGGCAATCAGGACCTGGAAGTTTGCACGCCATTGGCCAAAGTTGTTGGCGTTCGAAGACACCACGGCACCTCCCCAGAACACACACTTTTGAACGTTAGCACGAATGCAAGCTAGTCGGCGTTGAGACACTTACCTTGATGTTGATGGTTGAGGGAGGGTTCTGAGAGCAAGCAGGGCTGTCGGGGTTGATGGTGGGATCACGTTCGAAATAGATGTTGACCGAGTTACATCCACTGATGGCATTGCATTGGTTGACGCAAGAGACAATATCGTATGACTTGAGGAGAGTGAATCCCATGTACTGGTCGGCCGAGTTGGATGCAGTCAAGTTGGACATGGTCTGGACGTAACCAGTCGGTGCACCAGCAGCGACAGCCTTGAGACCGTAGTAGGCATCAGCAGCGAAAGCAGCAGCAGTATCAGGCACTGAGTTGTAGCTGATTCCAAGAGGCTGTTGCACGCACGCATCACGCTTTACACGAGACAGCGGGGTGGAGGTGGCCACGGCGATCTCAGAAGCCGACGAGATGGCGGCGCTGACGTCTGAGGGAGAGTCAAAGACGTTGGTGGCCTTCGCATCACTGGAGGGTGTAGCAGTAGCGGCGAGGGTGGTTGCGGTCAAAACTGGCGCACCAGCCTCGGTGACATAGACCACGGGAAGCACAAAGACTTCAGTGGGTGCGGGGACCGAGATGGCTGCAATGTCGATTGAGGTGGTCGACTGAGCCCCGGCAATAACGGCCAGGACTGCGATAGCAGAAAGAGTGGAGCGCATGATGATTGGTCGAGGTAGTCGGGTCGGAATGATATTTTAGGATAGACTGAGTATCGGAAGGAATGAAGGATAGAAATTGAGGAAGTTGTTGGGTTGCCAAAGAGCGACTGGTACCGAAGTACTGGAGGAAATTGGTGCTGGTCTGCGAAAGAGAGTATGAAGTTGGAGCTGATGACCTCGAATTCCAATGGGCATGTTCGCTCTTCATATAGTGCAGCGTTGATCGTTCTGGATTGACGCTCCTGTATGCAGATGTCTCAGATACCCGAATAATGTTTGACTTCCATAGAGTTCAAGACTCGTTCCAGCCAGCATGACGTGTAGATTGAACGGCTACAAAGCACCAAGGAACGTTCTATGGATACCCTGAAGCTTTGGCATTGAGGGACCGACCTGCTGCTCCCAAACTTCGACCCAGCCTCGCTCGGTCGCCAATTCATTTGGACTGGTGTTCGAACTTTAGAGCAGGTCATGAACGCTTGGGGAAGAGACGGCGGCCCGGCTGATCAGCCGTTGCAGAAACGGTTCCAATCCGCCATTCACCTGCACCTGCACCTGCACCTTTCGCGATGCACCTATGGCAATGCACCCTTGGATACGCTTTTGAATATTTCGATACAAAGATCCAGGGTAGACGACACTCTGGTACCAACGAGATATCCTGCTGGCATACTCGTGCAATATCTCATTCAGGTCAGATGTGTCGATAGTCTGCGACAACCAATAACCGTTTCTCGTGTTTGTCTGGGCTTGATCGATTCGGAGGACCGTCGACACCGTCGCAGACCGTTAGTCTGATGTCAATACACGGTTCTTCTTCGATACTGCGCCAGAAGCCGATAAGTGTACACGAACAGTCGGGCAGAAGGGTCGTTAAGGTCCATCTAAGTCCTTCTGGAAGGGGATGCTTCGATGGTAGTGCCCTTCATCGATCATATTCATGGATTATCTCGTCTGCTGACCAATCGGTCAGCTCTTGTCTGTCTCGGCAGTGCAAATTCCTGTCGCAGTCCAAATTCACACAAGTTAGTTGTTACACGTCAAGTTACCTTATCCGCCATGGGATTGCGACTTTGTTGGACTTATTAACGTCAGTCTTGCCGAACTGGCCAGAATCGTGCTTGTGCTTGGACATGTATCATGCGAACCGTTCTGCGTGCATTAGGGTCGTACCACTGCGATTTGGGTTACACATTAGACTGTGTCTATGATGAAGGGTATGTATCGCTATCTCCAGTATGTGAGACGTTCGGAGTCTCTTTAGACGTTCTATCTAGTAGCACAGACTCGCTCGCATCCTATCTCATACGTGCACATTAGTCACATAATCATGGTGGGCAGTCGTAGCCTGCGACAGATGGTCATCAAAAGTATCCGAACAAGTTGCTGCGTTCCGCCATGGCTAGCAGGTTTTTGGGGGCAGACCTCGAGACTTGAGCTTGAAAGCTCATAGTAGATAGTATCACCTTCTTGACTACACGATATTCTCTTGAAAAAAGCCTTTTGCTCTATTTTCCATCACCTTAAGCGCGGAAGTAGACAAGGCCACACATGCAGGACAGATTCAGAAGTGATACAGGGTGCCTCCTGCAGCGACCTCAGATGGTCTGTGCCGTCCCTCGAGACGGGCGCTAACAGGCCCATGCAAAACGCCGTCACCGGCGACAATGATGATAGATTGACGCAGAATGCTATGTCCTTGGCCTACCATCAGTTAATCTCACATCATGTATGATCAAAATCTGCAGACTACGTCCAGAACTGGCTCTCGTGACATCTACGGAATCACGTTCTCGTGCTGCCTTTTTGAGAAGAGAGCCACTTTTGCAAAGTTTTGCTCAATTTCTCAATGCACTCAAGGAAGTTTGCCGGGAGAGTCGAAGCCTCATGATGCTGCCTCATGCTTATGCAGTTTTTCTGAATCTGTACTCGTCCTTCTGGAGAAAAAAAAGGCTAGGATGACAAGGCGGTACGTGATCTCTAGGGATCGAGGAACGCGCCAGGGCGGTCAATAGATGAGCACGTCGAGAGTTCAGGGTTGTCGGCGCAACGACTTTTTCGCGTTGTTATTGGAACCCGACGTGTCTCGCAAGGTCGAAGAGCAACTGAGCACGTCGACCACCTTATATTTGTGCGACAAGGAATTCAGATATTGTTTCCTCAGGCAGCGACGAAATTGTAAGTAAGGGAAAGCAAACTCCTACGAGTTCCACGCCGAGATGTGATATGATGGTCGTCCAGGCAACGCGTTGTCGCACATGTTGTTCGCGTCCCCTCTTTTCCACGATCTCGATCTTTTGCGACGGACACACCCGCTCGGATGAGAAACATGCGCTCGACGTGAGAGCTCGTGAGCACATGTCAACTAGGTAGCGCTATGTCTGCTGTCGCAGTCTTTGCGGCGACCAAGGGCGACAGACGACGGGCCGTGTTCCGCCAGCCAAGACGGATTGGAGCCGCCTTCCGTACCCCTCGATGGCAGGAGCGAGCTGTTCACCGGCTGGTTACCCGTCACTTTCCTACAATCTCAAGACAACAATGATGTTGCCCATCATCATCCTTCCTAGACACCGCCGGAGCTGCCGGAGCTGCCGTAGACAATCATAAGCAACTTGCTATCCTGATTGTATCCTAGTCACCACAACGACATCCAACATGAGCAGCCAAAAAGTCAACGTCGCCGAGTACCTGTTTACTAGACTCTATCAACTTGGAGTCAAGGACCTTCATGGCGTGCCAGGAGACTTCAATCTGGTCGCTCTTGATTACGTCGAGCCTTGTGGCATCAATTGGGTGGGCAACTGCAATGAGTTGAATGCAGGTTGGTTGACTTGTACCGCTTTGTGTCGACGGCCTGACTGAAGCCTTGCAGGATATGCCGCCGATGCGTACGGTCGACTACTGGGTATGGGTGCTCTGGTGACGACGTTCGGGGTGGGAGGCAAGTTGTTTCTGTAGCGGATGACGACTCTGAGCTGACACAAGATGCAGAACTGTCGTGCCTCAATGCTATTGCTGGGTCATTCGCCGAGTTCTGTCCTGTCGTGCACATTGTCGGAACGCCCAAGAGAGCAGCTCAGAAAAGCGGCATGCTTTTGCATCACACAGTATGTCCTCGTTCACTCCAATGGTGCAGAATGTTGTTGACTCATGATTCAGCTCGGCAATGGCGACTTCAATGTCTTTGCCGACATGTCGAAACCCATCTCGATCGCCCAGACGAACCTGATGGACCCAGCCACAGCTCCAGCAGAGATCGATCGCGTACTCCAGGCCTGCTACGTTAATAGCCGACCGGTATACATTCAACTGCCTGCGGACATGGTCACTGAAGAGGTGGATGCGAAATTGCTGGACACACCCATCGTCATTGAGCCGCCACCGAGCGATCACGAGACAGAGAATCTCGCCGCAGAGCTCATTTTGCGCAAGCTGTATGCGGCCAAGAGACCCGCACTCTTGCTCGATGCGGGTGCTCAACGTCATCGAGTCGAAGATTTGACTGAACAATTCGCGCGCAAGACTGGCCTGCCCACCTTCATCACCCCGATGGGCAAAGGCGTCGCCAACGAAGAGTCGCCGTTGTTCGCTGGCATCTACATCGGCAAGGGCTCGGAAGACGACGTTCGCACCATGATCGAGGACAGCGACTTGGTCATCACCATCGGCAATGTCAAGTCGGATGTCAACAGTTTCGGTTTTTCCTATCGCATCAGTCGTCTTTCGTCAGTCGACCTCCACTTTGACCACGTCGTCATGGACTGTGCTAAGTTTGAGAACGTTTATATGAAGTGGTTGCTAGAACGCCTGGTCAAGGAAGTGGATCCGTCTAAGATGACCATGGACAAAGTCGAGACACCTCTCCGCAAGACTTCCCAGCTCACAAATGGTTATGCGACGACTCAAGACGTCACTCACGACTGGTTGTGGCCGCGCATGTCGTCCTGGTTGAGATCTGGAGACGTCGTCGTCACTGAGACGGGAACGTCTTTTGTCGGTATCTGGGAAACAAGGTTCCCAACAGGTGTGCAAGCCATCAACCAGACCCTGTGGTCGTCGATAGGCTATGGTGTCGGCGCAGCCCAGGGTGCGGCTTTGGCTATGAAGACATCGGGTGGCTTACGCAGGACTGTCTGTTTCGAGGGCGATGGTGAGTTGATCGCTGACAACTTGTCCATTTTCGCACCCTGCTGACAGGTCTTAGGTTCATTCCAGCTTACAGCTCAAGAACTTTCTACCATCATCAGACAAGACTTGGACTGTATCATCTTTCTCATCGAGAATGACGGATACGAGATCGAGCGCTGGGTACACGGTATGAAAGCCAAGTACAACGACATCAGCAAATGGCGATACAACAAGATCGCAGAAGTGTTCACGCCAGAGGAAGAGGCCTCCCGACATCGTGTCAGGTCGTACAAAGTCAGCACCCGGTCCGAGCTCGAAGATTTGCTGGCAGATGAAAACTTTTCTGCAGGCAAGGGTTTGCACGTAAGTCTGATGGCGATTTCCTGTATCGACATTATACTGACATCTTGGTAGTTCGTCGAGCTGCACATGCCAAAGTACAATGCACCACAGACGTTGATTGACTTTGCTCAAAGCCTCTCGAAGAAGTCAGAGTAAGGACAGATCCAGACATCGATACCGAGGGAAGCAGTGGATAGCTTTCACTCTGCCCTAATCACTCCATATCTATACATGATGCATCTTCGCTTATTGGTTGCGTCTGCAGGGCGTGTGTATGCGAGTCAATCCTCCACAACCCCATGTTGATCATCGCGATCTCCTCGGCTCATGCAACATCGCTTTAGATTTCCATACTTTGGATCCCTAACTGCTCTTGTGAGACACACGATGATTATTAGCCCTTCCGGACGATAACAGTTTGGTCGGTCGAGTGTTCATCCGGCTTGTGCAGGCCAAGTAATCTGTCACAATGTGTCAAGCGTTAGGCTTCCGGTAGCTCTTCACACGTGCCATCTCGAAAGCCGCATTCGTCATGCCGGCCGTTGGACCAAAGAACCTTATACCGAACAGGATGCGCCTGCCGAGGCATGTCAGGTACAAGACGACTTTTCTCACGTTCCCCTCCGTGGACTCATGAGAAGATCTACAAAAGCTCCATGATCCCTACGCACGTACTCAGCGAATGGGGTCGCTTTTGTCGGCAAACGTTACTATGGGCCCGATCAGATGCTGGCACTTGCTGCACTCTCTGAGGCCTAACTCTCAAGCGGAGATGGTCCCAGTTCATGGGAACCTGACGATAGCTGTAGCATAAGATGCGACTTTGGCCCCGCTCTCCGATTCCTTGTCGTTCGTCTCACCATCGCTGACCTTGCCCACGGTTACCCTATCGCAGCCATGCTGTCCTTCGTACGAGACATGCTTCCCACCCTCGCTTTTTCGGCTTTGCTCCTGCCCTCTACCTTGGCCGCCATTCTACCGCAGTATGATCCCTTCTACACTGCTCCCGCTGGTTACCAGGACAGGGCTCCTGGAACCATCCTCCGTACGCGCAGAGTCGCCACATCCTACATCGGTCTCATTCCCGATGGTGTACAAGCATGGCAATTGCTGTACCGCACGACTGCCATCAATGGAACTGCCATCAGTGCTGCGACTACCGTCTTCAAGCCTCTCAACCCCAAGCTGGACAGCTTTGTCAGTTTCCACACTGCATACGACGGTTCTGCTGTAACCGGCGCATGCGACCCCAGCTTCAACTACCAGCTCCTCGCTCCCCAGGTCGACCTGATCTCGTCCGTCGAGTTTTTCTTGCTCCAGGCTTATCTCATGTCGGGCTACATTGTGCAATCCCCCGACTATGAGGGCCCCGATGCTGCTTTCGGTGCTGGTCGCCTTGCAGGTATGGGTGTTCTCGACAGCATGCGCGCTATCGTCAACTTCAAGTCTACTCTTGGCTTCACCACGTCAACACCCAAGATTGTTGGGTACGGCTACTCTGGCGGTGCTATTGCCACTGGCTGGGCAGCTTCCTTGATATCCGGTTATGCTCCTGAGTTGAACGTCTTGGGCTGGGCTTCGGGTGGTACTCCCGCCAACTTGACTGGCACAGCTGTCTTCATCGACGGTACACTCTTCGCCGGTTTCCTGCCTCAAGCCCTCGTCGGTCTCGCCGCAGACTCAGCCTACGGTGCTCAGCTTGACCCCGTCATCGACCGCATCATCACGCCGAAAGGTCGTGTTGTCCTGGACACTGCCGAGCAGATCTGCGGCGTCGAGAATCTGTTCACCTTCGCCTTTGGCCAGATCCAGAGTACCGATGTTCAGTCTTTGGGCAACAAGGTCTTCTTCGAACCTACCATTGCCGGGGTCCTCGAAAAGAATGTCATGGGCGTTAATCCTGATGAGACTCCCAAGGCTCCCGTGTACATGTACCACGCCACCAACGACGAAGTCATTCCTTACGCAAATGCCTCGACACTCTACTCTGACTGGTGCGCTGATGGTGCTTCTGTGCACTTCACCACTGTCGCCGCCGGAGGTCACGCGACTACTGAAGTCATTGGTTTCGTTGGTGCATTCAACTTTGTCAAGGCTGCTTTCGCTGGCACTGTCGCAAGCGGCTGCTCGACCTCGACTGAGTTGGCAAACACTTTGGACCCATTGGCTTTGGGAGTGCAACTGGAGCCTGTGATTGTGCAGTTGTTGAATGCACTTGCCGTTGCTGGAAGAAATGACATCAACATCAAGAACAACCTCCAGACTCTTAACGAGACTGTTGGAGCATAGAAGATGTAGGGAACATGATCGTTACGCGAGTCGAGCTCGGTGGATAGGAATTAATGTACTTTCCCTGTTTGATGCCAATGATCAAATACCCGATCTCAACGATATGTCGAACTATGGAACTGGAAATCAAAGTACCCTTATCAAGCGTTGTCCATCTTGAGAGCACATCTCGGCTTTGGCCCTCTAATGCGAGATCTTCCCCACAAGTAATTGATCTTCGGGCGACTGCGATGAGCGTGAGCTGAGTCGGCTAAGCTAGCTTGAGAATGTCAAGATAGAACATCAGGGCAGAGTGTTGTAGTTCTCACTGGAAGAACTGGTGCTGAGACTGTTGCTATTGCTAAGAAGATCGGCAGAGGGCGGCTTTGTCAGCGAACAAGAGACCTAGTCGGCGCTGAAGCTGTTTGTCCACTCTCGGGCAGAAAGCTACCGCATGTTCATAGGCTATAGCATCCCATAACTTCCCCAACCAATTCGCCGAGGAAAGCCGGTTCTACGTCAACTGTTTGCGCGCTGGTGTGGAATATGTTGTAACAATCTTGACCACGGCCAATGCCGTTCGTTCAGATTCGATCGCTTACTACCAACGTGCTCGTTGGGCTACCATTAAATGTAGATACCACATGTTAGAAACGTGTCAACTAGTGTCAACTAGATAGATAGCTATATAGCGTCGTCGTCGTCGCCACGAAGGTGGTAGTAAGGTGGTATGGCTAGCAACGCTTAGGAAACTCGTAAAATCCATCGACTTCGTACGTTACTGTGTCGGGTTACTACTATAACGCAGCGCTTACTAAGCATTAATCCTAGCCCTCTAATTAGCTAAATCTAATCTCGGAGATAAGATCTTAGCCTCTAATTAGCCGCAGATTACGTAACTTACAACGCGCTACCCGTCTAAAGCTAGCTTTCTATTAGACTCGTTTCTCTTATACCTAGCCTTTTCTCTCCTAACTATTTACTAACTACCTTAACATAACTACACTAGTTACAGTCCTAATTCGTTTCCTAACGCGTAGAGCGTACCTAGTTACCTTATTTTTAACCCTTATATCTATTAAAATGAGCTAAGTTTAGTCGCTAATTAATGCTAGTTAGGACGCGTCTAACCTAATAGAGGCTTTAGGCATTAACAACAACGTTAAGGAGGCTAGTATACTGCTAGAGGAAGGTTAGGGTAATAGCGATAACTGCTATAGTATTAGCATTAACATAGTATAGCTATTACATTAAATCTATAGCTATATAGCTGGCATACATTAACATAAAGCTCAAATTTCAGACATTTCATGGATCGACCACACTGCCGATGAGAAGTGTGTACAGGGTGAGTAGGCCGGTCATCTGTTTATGCACAGAAGTCCGTGCACATGTCGCAGAGTTATGCTGAGCACATATCATTGCCAACACGGCGAAGACAAAGCAAACAAGCGCCTGCCGAAACTCGGATTTCGCCGCGACAACTATTTTGGCCTTCATCCTCATCCCGATATACATCGCGTTAGTATGAGTTGCATCATGCTGAACATGGTATAGGAGTGATCGTACTACTGCAGAGAATCTCCACACCTCTGCCGCAAGTCTCTCGACCTCGATCTGAGCCTGACATCTTGACAGAATACTGGACACAACAGTCGATCCTCAATCGTCAGTCGTGATCTTAAATTCAGTAGACTGCTAGGGAAGCATTTGAACAACGGAAGAAGACAGACCCGAAGCGTTCTGGAAGCCTGTGATCGATGCTATTCGCGACTACTACGCTTTCTCAGCGCATGATCTCGTCGCGATCCTCTCCACTTGCATCCATGATGCGCCCGAAGACGGCTGGCCGTCCATCACTCAATCCTCACTCGCATGGCTCGTGAAAAAAAAAAAACAAAGTCATCGAACTCTTGGGACATCTACCTTACATTGGTGGTTCCAGCACTCATGATACCCAAATCACTTTCTCTACCATTGAGATAAATTATGGGGAGTTTGGCAAGTATGGCGTTGCCTCGGGAACAAGGTATCAATCTTTCCCTATTGGCAAGAAGGAGTTTTCGCTTCATGTGGTGTCATTGACAGAAGAGGGAGAGAATTACTATGGTAGTTTGCTTCTTCTGGATATAGAGAACGGTTAGTTCTGGTAATGTACTACATCGTTCGTCGTGCAGTCTCGCTGATGACATTGTGTTTAGGTACAGCGAAAGACTACGAACCACGATCGGCCCGGAAGAAACGTGCCAGAGCCAGGAACAGTTCCGAAAGTATAGCGGTACTCCGAGACAACACCCATCGCCGAAACGCTCGCTTCGTGGAAACAAAAATATCGGACCTTGGAGTGGACGGTTGATCCGTTCAACGAGGAAGGTGGTGTGATGCTTCGATATGATCGAGCAACTGATGTACGTCCGAGTGTCGCCTTCAATTTCGCAATGCCATTTCCCGATCTGTCTGTGACTCGGTGGAGGAAGTCAGTCCGTCAGATTTATCATTATCATGGCTAGCCTGATGACTTTCGGCGCGACGAATGTCGTAAGGTCTTGCGAGAGTGGAATAGGACTATTGGTGAACGGATAGCACAACCTGGCCATCGCCTGCATGAGATTACTCGCCGACCTCCTGGCTTACACGATTCATAGAACGATGCAGGTTCTGAGATGGACCCATGCCGACCTGAAAGACCGCGAGAAGACCGGACTTGCAACGATGGACGCAAAGCAGTTGTCACAACGGTGGATAAAAAAGACAATCAACATTCACTACGATACCGGAGAGCTCCATCAGACTTTATTCTTTCTCAGTCTCCGCATCATGCATGCGTCCGGCCTTTGAATTTAGGAAGTGGTTTCTGCTTCATCATCAGTTCGGTAGTGTGCAAACGATTCTTTCTCATGTTCAACATACCTACGGTCGGCCCACTCGAGAGCAGAATATGCGAAAAGGATCGGAACGCCCCAGTATAAGATCTGGCTTTTTGTACGGCGGAAGGTATTGAACACTGCGGCGTTTACAGTGCCGGCGAGTGGTTTTTGTCGATTCGTCGAGACTGCATAAGTCACGATACCCTTCTGCTTTGGAGAACCTGGTGCATTGATCAACATGTCTGTGTCGAATGCCTTCTACCGAGTGAATGAAGATAGAACTACTTACGTGGATCACCCCAATCACCTTTAACCAGTCTACGAGACCATGAGTTAGACGTCGTAGTCTACATGGATAAATTAAGTGATACTGACCTGAAAGGCTCGTTCGCGTCCTTGAGACCTGCTCCTCGAGTAGCTCCACCTCCTGCCATGTCGAGTAATCACGAGCGTTCGAAACTTCGTGGTTACAAGAGCAAAATGGGATCAAAATGCTGCGAATATAAGTGGCAGCCTACAGTGTTTTATTCACTGTTGATCTGAGCAAACGGGAACATATAAAGCTGTTAGACCTTACTCGATCTCCGATTTTGGATAGCCCCGATCCCGAGGTCTCGGGCCTCTCACCCGTTAAGACGGTGATAGCCTCCACGCCATGGTGGGAAAGAAGGCGGAGCTCACGAAGATTTTTACGCTTCGACCGCTGTGACATTCCCAGGGCACACATCTGGCTACTGCTTATAGTATCCATGTCACCAATGCACATTCGATTCGTCATGCCACGGAGAATTCATGATAAAGTTCGTCTGTAGGAGTTATACAGAATCGATGACCGCCGGTTGGGGAAAATTTTCAGGGGCAGAGTCAGGCCTACACAGCTCTCAAATTAGTGGTTCTTGGATGGATCGGCTTGTATCAATGCAGCACAATTGAACTTGGTGCGACAACGAGAACCAGATTGGATCTTGGCAGCGCACCACGTCGCGGCCCGGCACCGGCATCGGCATTCTTGTCGGCTTCGGCTTCGGGGCCTCTGTCGTCATGGAACTTGGCGTAGTCGTTCTCTTTCCTTCTGATTTCGATCGGACTGAGAAAAGCTAGGTACCAATAATTAGATGCCTTGACCTCGAGATCCATGCCCGACAGCCCCAACGCGGATCCAGAGCCCGCGAGAATCTCTGGAAGACGGTCAAGATGCGCTTGCAATCCTTGTCGGCGAAGGAAACTCCGCTGCGACATGAGATTTCCATGTAGCAATTGCGTGCGGTCGAGGAGAGAAGAATGCTCTTTTCGGAATATCGTTAGTCACTCAGTGCGGAGTAGCACCGTGCGACCAGCAAGACCACAGCACCCGACGTCTATCGATACCAACAATATGCTGGCGAGCGAGCCGCAGGCAGCCGTGTCAGCAACAGCAACGATGGAGGGCAGCCAAAGTCAACTTTCGGCAACGCCACTAGTGTCGACTGTCACGTCCTGGTACTCGTGTGCTCTAGGTGCTCTCCGCGTGACCGACGGATCTGAGGAGTCCAGACTTGGCCGAATCACTGATATAGGTCCACTTGCTCCGAACGGCCCATCACTACAAGCTACCGATGGGAGTCGAGAATCAGACGAAATCCGCATGGCGCCTGATGAATTGGAGCAGTCTCTGAGCATGATCAAGGCTCCAATCCGACACCTTATGGTCAAGGAAAGATACGTTGGCCCGAGCCATTGGATGCAGACAGTCCTTCTGGTAAGCCGTCTTGTTACCGGTACTCCACAAATTGATGCTCTTGGCCTGATACAGAGTCACACAGCTCCCTGACACAATGGCTTGGTTTAACAAATCCAATCTCTCGAGCTCTCCCATCCATGCTTTGCTATCACATTGCAAGTCTCTAGCCGACCGCTTGGAACGCCAACAACATCCCGAGGTTTTTGATGGAAGTTACGGCAAACATATGCCAACGATAGACATTGCAGACAGACTTGTAAGGCTCTACCTGGACAATTTTGAGTCACTTCATCGGATTGTTCACAAACCAACCTTCGAGGGGTACTACACTCTGTACTGGCTAGACAGGAACAGAGTGAGCACCCCTATGCTCCTCCAGATACAGCTATGCCTCGCTCTTGGCGCTTGCGTCTTTGACGACAGATTCTCGTTGCGGTCTTCAGCGTTGCAATACATCGATGAAGCCAAAACATGGCTGACCCAGCCCGAAAACTCACGACCTGACATCGAAAGACTGCAGTTGTTGTGCTTGCTGCAACTGGCACGACAAAATATCTGTTCCTTACAGGAGGATGTAGCCTGGATCTCGGCTGGCGAGCTCCATCGAACAGCCCTCTGCATCGGGCTACACCTTGATCCTGCCTCCTTACCGAATCTCTCTCCGTACCAGTCAGAGATGCGTCGCCGTCTCTGGGCAACGGTCCTTGACATCCAACTCCAATCAAGTCTAGATAGTGGTAATCTGCCGTTGGTCACGCTCGCACAGGCTTCTTGCTGTCTGCCATCCAACTTGGACGATGCAAAGCTGCACAAAACAGACAACGAGCTCCCGATTTCCCTGCCGCGGGAGACCATGTCCGACACGTCACTTCAAATCGCGATAGGACGTTCATTTGGCGTGCGACTGCGAATAGTCGACATGGCCAATAGGACCAACTCGGAGCCCAACTACAAAGAGATACTGCATGCGACCTCTGAACTCAACGACGCCTACCGAGCTTTGACGACCACTCTGTCTTCGTACGGATCCAAGCTATCTCTTTTCCACCGTCTTCTGTGCGAGACTTTTTTACAGCCATATTTTCTAGCACTCCATGTTCCATATATGCGCATTGCTTTCAGGGACCCAATCTTTCACTTTTCGCGTGAGCTTTGCGTCAAAAGAGCACTTGATCTATCTCACGCAGCCTTCGCTTCACAATCCCTAGATAATCCCGATCTGATGAGCCTGCGTACAGTAGCAGACATGGACCCGCCATGCATCGAATACACGCGACTGTCCACCTGTGGATCAGGACCTTTCCGTTCGATACAGATCCAAAACAACTACATCATCGCAGCAGAGCTCCTTGCCACCTCCCAAGAAGAGAATCACTTTGCTTCTGTGAAAGCCACACGACAGACCCTGGCTCAAAGACAAGACGGCCAGAGCCTTCGTGAGGTTGAACTTCATGCATTGGTGACTTCTGCTGTCAAATGGGCAGAGAACAGGCTTCTTGCTGGAGAGACCAATGTAAAGGACTATCTGTTTCACGTGGTGGCTCTGGCACAAGTCAAAACCGCGAAAGGTAGCCAAGCGTCTACAGACATCAAGACGGCCAAGGGTGCGGATGCCTTGAGATGTGCTTCCAAAATTCTGCAAAACAGAATCCTTGATGACAGGCCACCAACGTTCGACGTGCCAGTCGACGATGAAGGGCTTGCTAGTTTGTGGTACACTTGGCAAGAGAGCTCGGAGGATGCCTTGTGGGAGTTCGTGTCAATGTGAAAAGTACGTCGTTAGGTCGTACGCGATAGCTTCGGTCTTGTGTCTCTGATGACTTGATCATTCCAAGTACGATGGGAAGCAGGTCCAGTAGGGGCTTCTATCCTTTATGCTCACCATGAGGTGTGCCCCGGAGATGATGAAGAGAGATGCATTGAGATTCACTTTTGCCTGCTGGGTGTAGATATCCAATGCGTCTAGGAAGCTTTTAGAACGTTGGGCTCAACACTCGGATTAGACGGACCGTACTGGCTGTAGTTGCTGAATATTGACGAGTATAATCTGTGGCAGAGTCTGAGGTACGCAATGGCGAGCATAGACTACGATGTGCTCGAACAACTCAACTAGTTCTGCGCAGGTTCCAAATCTGGTTCGCAATTCTGATGATCTATTAGGAGCCGCGTCTCATTCATGAACGGATTGCTGCAAAGTGCAAGAGGACATGACATTCCAAGTTTCGGAATGCACTGGACTAGAAACTCCCGACCTCGAAAACCCTTGTGGTCTTCTTTCGAACTCTCCTTCAAACCCTTCTAGGCTTACCCCACCACTTGCCATGCCCTTTCTTGCCGAACTTGTTCATCTTCACAATGAACACTCCCCTCTCGATGGTGTTAATCATGATATACCCAGAAGGAAACCCAGCATAATGACTCCAAGTACCCACAAAGTCGACCAGCCCATCCGTCGCGTCATCTTCGGGGTAAATGTCAAAGTAAGCCACTTCCTCCACGTTGCCACCAGTAGGATCCCGAGGAATGCCACTGACATCATACACGCGAAGACCTGCTGCGTAGTTGGATTGGTAGACAAGACCGTCGTAAACGTATTGGTTGTGGTCGATGGCCTTTTGCTTGGACTTGTAGAAGCCTGTGTTGACTGGCTTCTCGAGATTGCGGATGTCGAAGATGTAGGTGACGGGGAATTGGTCGGCGGCGGGGCCGGAGCGATCTTCTTCATCGAGCTCGTCGTCGAGGACGATATATTCTTGCCAGTTGCGGTCGAGCACGGCGCCCTGATGAGTATAGGAAGCACCGACGTAGGGAGTGCGTGAGATGATACGAGATGCGTTGACGCCAGTCTTGTCAGTCACATCGTAGATGGTGAGGGTGTCTTCGTTGTAGCCGTAGCAAATATCGCGGCCGTAGTAGCGCTTGTCTGGGCCGCGGTAGACGAGACATTCTGCATCGTGAACATAGCCGTCTTGACTTGCACAGCCAGGAGATACGGGCTTGGTGATGTCGCTGACGTCGATGAAGATGAGACCAGCACGACATGTGCTGTTGCGAGGAGCGGCACCGACGGATACAGCATAGCCGAGTTCTTCGTTGATGACAACATTGTGGGTGCGACCAACAGGCAAGTCAGTAAAAAGACCAGTAACATCTGCAGTGATACTGAAGTTCTTGGGACTTCTTGGGTCGATGTTCAGGAGTTTGTTCATGTCGAAAAACTGGATGCCGTGACCGCGAGCTTCGGATCCGATGACCATGTAGTTCTTGTACGATCGAATCTCCCTCCAGATGGAGAAGACAGATTGCTGGGGCAGGCGACCAAGGTAGACAAGTTTGCCATTCTTATTGATTTCGGCAAAAGCAGTACCATCTGCTTGTCCGATGGCGACAAACTCACGACCATCGGGTGAGACCCAGCCCCAGGATGAAGAGCCTTCTCCAGCGAAAGAGCCAAGGTCAGCATGGCTCTTGAAGTCGTAGTAGTCAATCTGAACGTGTCAGCATCCTTGCGATGGTTGGCGATCATGAGAGAAGCTCACATTCTTGCAACTGAAGGTCTCCAGAGGATTGCCAGGCTCGACGACAGCAAGACCTTTGGGGTTGCACTTGATGACATCCTTGTCCTTGTGATGCTTTAGAAAAGACTTCCACTTCTTACTGCTGTATTCACCCCAGCTTCTGTGCTTCGCCCAAGATGCCTTGGATCACGTTAGTGACAAGTGGAAGAAAGAATTGCTAGAGCTTACATGTTTTCTGTCCATGATCATCTGGTGGACTTTGCCGTCATCATATTCAGCTTCAGTGTAGGCTGTTGCCAACGCTGGTAGCAGCAGGAGAGCGAGTTGCGACAACTTCATGTTTGCTAATGGTGATACTGATGCTAGCGACAAGTAGAAGAGATGAGGCTGATGAGGCACTCTATCCTGACCGACACCCCAGTATACTTATACCATAGAACTACCTCCCGCTCTCGTCCGTATATTGAGCAAACCTCAAGGAGTAATTGCGCTATTCTTTGCCGTATCGCAAGCTTGCCGACAAAATCCGGGAAGATAGTCTTGTCATAGATGCGACCTTCCTTTCAGGGGCATTGAGCGACGATGCACAAGACTTTGTGAGCAATGCCAACGCGCAGCACTGCAGCAACATGCAGAGTTTCGATAGGAGGACAGGCCCGTGATGAGAGTGACCTACCATATCGCATGGCGACATGTCGTGCCGCGGTCGATGTCGAAGAAAAAAGCGGTATGGCAGAAAGGTTAATGCCAGGGGTAAACAGCACAAGAAGTACAGCCAGTAATCCGAGATGTCTCATTGGACATTGAGATATTTGCTATCTGTAGCACGGTGCATACCAAGAGCACAGCCGCGACGTTTGAGATCAGCGACGTCTTGGAAGGATATACGAGGGGTTGGCACGCCGTTCGACGACTTGGCAGATGTCCCTCCCCCGCTTGGGCACGTGTCTGCACCGCGTTACCTCCTGCTTGATTTGGAAGGAGACAAGGTGCTGGGCATGCGGAGAAGGACTTTGGAACTTGGCTTCCATATTCTCCAGCGGTGATCACGAAGTAGATACCCGATCAAGGGACATGGAACTGATTTCGTGTTCTATCAGAAACCAGCCGCGATGCCGCCTGGGATCCAATTCGAGCCAGGTATGAGTGGCATTTTTGCGAAAAGCCATTGTCGCAAGCACGAGTTTGGGTGCATTGTTTTCATTATTTGAGAGCGAATTGACGGACAGAGAGCATGACTTTATAGATAATTACACAGGCTTCGTACACCTAACCATTACTACTCCTTGCTTTTCTTGACCAGATAGCATAGTTGTGAATCGCCCAGAGCGAGTCGCCGATTAGAACAAATGGCTCAGGAACTTGCGCCACTTGGGGTATGAATCGTACACAGCTCTTGTCTTGTTGAAGTGCTCCCAATCGATCTCGCGACGGCCAGAATCAACATCGATGTCGGCGAGCTTGTGCCAGCCCTGGCGCTTCCACACCCAGCCGACAATGTAGAAGGCAATGACAACAAAGAAGGCGAGATATGCAGCGAAGAAGGCCTCGGCGTCCATAGGTCTGATAGCGACGTAAAACTGTTTTTGTTAGTACTGTGAAGAACATGCTCGATGATTCGAGAGCTTACCTGGGCGATGAGGACAAGAATAATTAGGATCAAGCCAATCCATGATCCGACGACACCAAAGACAGCCTTGAATGGGAGCTCGTCCGTGCTGTGGCCTTGATACTTCCAGGCGGCGCGGAAACGAATGTGGGCAAGACAGATGGATCCCCAGGTGAAGAGGGCTGCGAGACCAGACAGCGACTGTAGCCAGTCGAAAACGATGACACCAGTGCTACCGAGGGTGATGTAGGCGAGAGGGGCCCACGCGAGGACGAAAACAGTCGACCACAAAGGACGACCGGCCTTGTCAATGTATGTGAAGAACTTAGGAGCGTAGCCCTGCTCAGCCAGTGCAGTCAATGTACGAGATCCTCCGTAGACACCAGACAGACCGATCGAGATGACCGAGACCAAGATGACGGCGTTGACAAAATCACCGAATCCAGGAATACCGGCATCGACAGCGGTGATGACGAAAGGAGAGGTAGACACGTCAAGGTAGCCACCAGACCCGAGAAGACGAGGGTCATCGTAAGGAACGAGCAGACCGACAAAGAACAAGCCAAGGATGTAGAAGAGGGTGATGCGCCAGAAGACTTGCTTGACGGCAGAAGGGAGAGACTTTTGAGGAGTCGCAGACTCGGCGGCAGCAAGACCGACGAGCTCAGTGCCCGAGAAGGAGAAAGCAGCCGTGACGAAGACGGAGCAGAGACCAGGGAAGCCGTCGGCAAATGCGCCAGGATTGTACCAATACTTTGCGCCGTGATACTCGCTGAACTTGCCGTTCGAAGGGCCTCCACCGCAGACAAAAACGACGCCCATGACCAAGAAGATGGACACAGTCGAGAGCTTGAGTAGTGACGCCCAGAATTCTTCTTCTGCATAGCCGAGGACTCCGAAGACGTTGATGAGGACGACGAGAAGGAAAAACACTGTGATCCAGACGCCGACATTCACATCGGCCCCCCAGTAATTGACCGTCAGACCAGCGACGACAAGTTCAAGTGGAAGAACGATAGCCCATTGGAAGACATAATTCCAGCCCATGGCGAAGCCCCAAGCGGGATCGATGAATCGAACAGAGTAGGTATAGAAGCCGCCCGAGATGGGATACATAATGGCCAATTCACCGAGCGCGTAGACGACGTTGAAGATCATCTGGCAGGGATGTCAGCAAGGGTCTAAAAGATGCACGAGAACGAATACGCACGACACCCATGATTCCGAAAGCAATGAGAAGCGCAGCAGGACCACCTCTTCTCAGAGCACCACCGGACCCGACGAACAGGCCGGCACCAATTGAACCGCCGATGGCGATCATGCTCAAGTGACGGCCCTTGAGAGTCTTGTTGAGTTGATTGTGCTTGTCATCAAGAGTACGGCGCTTGAACGAGTCGGGTGTCAGACCAAGTCTGGTCATTAGAGGAGTCTTCTCGGCAGGATACTCTGTCGTGTAGGCAGCATCATTGCTGAGCTGCGGCGACACTTTACCGCCAGTGATGTCCTCGTGAGCTGACTTTTCCATCATACTTGTGAACAAATCTCGGCACAATGGCCGAAGTGTAGGAAATATGCAATGGGTATGGAACAAGGAAACTAGAGATTCTGTCGCACCTACCTGTGGCACGAGACTGACGGCATACTTGTACTGACCTTTCGCAGCCACCCTTATCAGCTGTACAGGAGCGTTCCAAGGAGTCCAAGCCAGTAATTCGGTGGACAAGGCTTGGCCGCCAAGGTCCAAGAGATGTTATAGAAGGCGGAGTGCAATTGAAACTTCGAGTTTAGCGAGTCTTTCCTTCTGGTCGTCTTGGTCAACGGCGGCATGACGGCTATCGTTCGTGTAATTGCAGCGCAAGCGTGGCAAAGAGGCTCGTTATCATGTTTTGCCCAGCACCAGCGGGCGTTGACTGTACCAGAGCTGCTGGCTTCGAGTCGAGCCTGCGTGTGTCGCCTTCCTATCTCGGGTCGCGCGAAGGAACACGCAGAGCATTGGCATTACGCCGCCGTCAGGCGGTGCTTCAAAGGGTGTAGCTGAACGAGCGGAAGCTCTCGCGTCAGAAGTTGACGACTCTGGAGGTGGAAGAGTATGCGAGCATGGACGAGGAAGAACGAGATTGCGCCCGTCGAGAATTTGGCGGTCGCGGCCTCCCTCGCTACGCCTTCCACTTTCCACTCCGCTTGCTTCTGCAATTTTGACATCTTGGCAACTGCATCGAGCAGTTGTTCTCGAACACCCAGCGTACCCGCACTCAAGAGGCGACAGCTCCAAACTCCAGTACCGACTCCACTATCAAGAACATGCGAAGTGATCGCGATATCTCGTCGATATGTAGGCGAGTTCAGCGATCTGTGACTTGTCCTTCGATTCTCAACCTTCCTTGGCAGTCTTTGCCAAGCACCGCAAGCTGCTATGATGACCCTGCTTCGTTCCATGACAGTTGTTCCCAGCTCTTGTGTCTTCTAACTTAAGAGGCAGTGGCCCAGAAACAAAGACATTTGATTCCTAATGTGATAAGTGGAGAAATGAACTTAAGACTGTAAGGTATAGAGGTGTCTCATAGCTCACCAAGGTCGAAAGTTGTCGTGGCGTTACTCCGTGCCTCCATATCTGATCCGGATTATGTGAGTTATGTGTCGTGGCCTTGACAGTCCAGGTAAGACAGAAGATCCATCAGGTAATAAAGAAGATGCATCAGGCAATACGAAACATCACCTAGACAGCCTTTGTCCTGTTTATATTATTTCCCCACGCGTTCTGGTTCTTGTGTCTGTTGCTGCGGCGCCAAGTAATCATCTCACCGGTCGCAGTTTGACGCGGGCCCACGCTCTTCCGCTCTCCAACTCGCCCTCTCCAAAGTGTCGCTGAACCACCATCTTCTCCTCGTTCTCCCTTGATGAATATGCCGGTCTACCCGTCAGAGCCTTCCAAACGTAATGTTCCTCTGTGTGTACAACATGGTTCCCGACCTTCTCGTCCTCAGGCTCTGTCAAGACACAAAGACTGGTTTCTGGCAGCGACATATCATGACCACTGATTCGCAACATGTTGTCCCAAAATTTCCTAGCTTATATCTAGAGTTAATTCCCTAGTGCCATTTAGAGAATAAACTAAAATAACTAATAGAACATAAATAATAAATATACCATGCCCCCGGCAAGGAGAGGTTTAGGTGGTCTATACAGGGTCTACTAACTTAGAAAAAATTCGGGCATCGGGCGCGACAGGTAAGCATCTTAACAACGTACGAATAAACCCTATGATATTTTTCGATAATATTGTAGAACGCATTAATGCGACAAACTTCTATTTACTTAATATGTCTATATCTATTATGGTTATCGAATTACATATAGGTAGGTCGCCGCACTAAAGTAGTCGCTTCCTAGGGTAGCTACTAGGGTCCTTTCCCATTAAACTAACTAGCTAATACTAGATTAATTAATTAATTGATTTAATTGATTAGGCTACTTAGTTCTATAGCAAACCTATAAGCCGTCTCCTATTAGTTCTTCCTTCTTTATTCCTATCTATCCTTATTCCATTCTAGCTTCCCCTTACTTAATAGCTCTTATCTGCCATATAAACCTACCGGACTTATAAAGGAAGTAGAGAACCGCCTTTACCGCCGGGAGGTTCGCCTTCTACTTTTCCTTTAGTCTGTCGACTAGTTACCTAGTTCTCGGGTCTTTCTAGGGATTCTACTCCCTAAGTATATAAGAGAGGTCCCTCTACCTATGCCCTACTACCTCGATAGCAATTTAATAGTCTTCGCGTAGGAGGGGGCATTCGTATATAACATGCTTAATCGTTTCTTACGTAGCTCTATATTCGTACCCTACTAAGTCTACTAGCTTTATCCGGTATAGGTCACTCTTTAGTCGGGAGTGCCCTATATAGCATTAGGCTAGTATTAACGCTTCTTCCGCTAATAGTACGTTATTCACTATTATTATATAGGAACCTAGGAGAGCTCCGTCTAGCTTCTACGTATACGATCCGGAACGTAGCGTGTCTCGAGGTCTTATACTCCTAGTCTACTTCTAGGTCTCGTCTAGCTTCTTTTAAAGTGTCTTCTTAGCTACCTTTAAGGCTATCTTTCTCGTAACTCCTATATAACGTTACTAATATATCCTCGACTTTACTATGCTACGGTTACGCGCGTCTAGAGGCGTTAGGGTGTTAAGTCCCTTAACTAGGTACCTAGAGATGCCTTAGGGTTTTAGGGTTTAGGGTTAGGGTTAGGGTTAGGGTTAGGGTTAGGGTTAGGGTTAGGGTTAGGGTTAGGGTTAGGGTTAGGGTTAGGGTTAGGGTTAGGGTTAGG